>NC_091434.1:33408738-33675332 GCF_964237555.1 Oryctolagus cuniculus
TGACCCCCAATCATTCTTCTTCTACTATGTGGCAACAGCAGTAAGAGTAAGAGAAGTCAAAGAGCAATCTCTGAAGTCTAGCACAATTCGTTTTTATCCCACAAATAAACAGCCAAACTGGATCATTAAAATGCCTTTGTCCTTGCTTTACACTGAATACTACATCAGTATAAAAATGCTGGTTACACAGCATTTCCCTTTCTGACAAAAAGTTTAAATTAGGTGTAACATCATTTATTTAATTGCTAAAAAAAAAAAGGGTAAATGAATTAGGTCTTATTAAATTCAGCTTGTTTCACAGATCTACTTCTTCAAGCTCCATACTCCTATATTAGGTAATATTTTTCCAAAAAAAAAAAAATGCTATTCTGAGAATGATTCAAATGTCTGATATGCAATCTGGGAACACCAAACAGAACCATCCGCACTCAGCGTGGAAGGAAGAAGATTATGCTAGAGGAAAAAGAAATTTGAAGAAGATTGATATGGAAAAGCAAGCAGATAAGCAAAATAGTCTACAAGTGCTAGCAGTTTAAACAAGATTATTGATCTGGAGTATTCATGGTGGGGGTGGGGGTGTGGAGAGATCTTAAAAAAAATCCCAGCTGATTGCAGATGAAGGCTAGAACAGGTATGTCTGGGTATGTAAAGAAGTACTTCAGAAATTCATGGAAAATGAAATTAAAACTTTATGCTCATGCAAAACTTTTGAAGTCCACGCATAGCCTTTTCATAACATATATTCCCCTCCAACTTTTTAAGCAGCCTTCATATGCATGGATTTCAAAATTCTGTGAATCAAAATAAACTTATTCTTTAATCCCATTTTCTACAAGCCTTTTGAGGCATGTCCATATACAGTGTAGATGTAATTAGCCATAGATTCTAAAAGGACTATCAAGAGAGAAGGTGCCTAAATGGACTAGAAACATCCCTATTTAACCCACTGATGTGTGACAAAAGGACAAGGGACAGGAATGGAAGTCCACAAATCAAGATTGGGATTATTCTCGTAGTGCTAATAATTCCCAAGACATGCAGCAAATGACTGATCTCTTTGGATTTAACTTCCTCATCACACAGAAATCATCATCATCATCATCTTGACAGAGATGCTGTGATGACCATGCGAGATTATAGATATGAACATAGCTCAAAAAATAGTTTAGGTTCTATACAAAGGTTACCTATTACATTTGTTAATACCAACGCACTGGGAGAGAGGAGCTGCAAATTGATTTAATGCATTCTACTAAGCTGGAAAAATAAAGGGCAAGGAAATACATAGGGGATCCAGGACTTCCCAAAGCATTGACTGATTTACATTGTTAATGAAGCCCTCCTGTAATACCACTATCATAGTATATGATGTAGCAGGCCTATTTACAACAAACACAGCACAAAGCATCCAGTGAAGTAATCCAGACTACAACCTGACACAGCAAATTCTTAAATGTCCACACTAAGGGAAGGGAAGCTCTGGAACAGATCATGAAATTCAGCAGATACTCAAAACCCAATTCCTCCACAGCTCTGCAATGTTGTTAGGCACCCCGGCTATGCTTGGATTGGACTACTTCTAAGCGGCATATTTAGCCCCTAAGGACAGAAAGAGGTGAGCAGGAACACGTGACTCCCACCCACTCCCACTCCCACCCAGGATGAAAAATGTGGTAGGGGGAAGGTCTTTGACATGGTGGTTTTAAGATGATACTTTGGACTCCAGTGGGCCATACTGGAGTGCCTGGGTTCAAATCCCAGTTCTCTCAATTCCAGCCTCCTGCTAATGGGTACCCTGAGAGCATGATTCAAGTGGTTGGGTTCCTACCACCCATGTGGGAGACCTAAATTAGGTTCTCAGGTCCAAGGCTCTTATTTGGCCCAGCCTCGGCTGTTGCAGGTATTTAGGAAGCAAACTAGCAAATGAGAGTATTCTCTCCTCTCCCTCCCCAGCCTCACCTCTCAAATAATTAAATAAATAAATAAATTTTGATGTCACAAGAGAACACCTGCAGGTGGACACTGCCATTCAGACAAGCAAGAGGTGAGTGTCCCAATGATAAAATTACAGAACCAATCTCAAGAGTGATTCAGGAGCCACTATTGTGGCATAGTGGGTTAAGCTGATGTTTGCAACACCTGCATACCATATCAGCTGTTTCAAGTCCCTTCTGCTCCACTTCCAATATGGCACCCTGCAAATGAGTCTGGGAAAGCAGCAAAAGATGGCCCAAGTATTAAGGTCCCTGCTACCCAAATGGAAGACCCAGATGGAGCTCCAGGAGCCTGGCTTCAGCCTGGACTAGTATCAGCTGTTGCAGTCATTTGGGGAGTGAACTAGTAGATGGAAGATATCTCTCTCTCACTCTCTCTCTCTTTCTCTCTGTCACTCTGCCCTTCAAATAAATAAATAAAGCAATACAATCACTGGACACATATTTATATATTTATAAACATTTATATTTATATTTCTCTGAATGTGATCTCAACTACTCTATAATTAATGTCTATCAGTAGAGGAGACTTGTTTGAATGTGAATTACCATCCTTTTCATTTCTAAATAGAAGACTTAGAAAAACATTTAGTGATACGGGAGATCTTGTTACCAAATAAATATATTCCATAATAGAATTCAAAGTAGATTACAAATTTATTAATCTGTAATATTCCAGATGAGAAAATCAGCCTCAGTTCACTCTTCAGCCAAAGAACACACCTCTATCATAAACCTTTATTTGAAACAGTGGGCTAATCACAAACCTAGCTCTGTCATAGACAGCATACCCAGTGATGGAGAATGTTATCCAAATTTCTCGGGACAAAAACGGCTACTTTTAACTCATTATTGTGAATAAAATATGATAGCTGTATCCACTCTCTTCATAGTAGAATTTCTAGCATCAGATTTGATTAAAATTGTACCGAATTCATGTAAATTCTAAACACAAAGACTCCCTTGTAAAACTGAAAAATTCAGAAACTCACTGGGTTTTGAATGACTGAATTACATGAATGACTGGGTCTTTCATGAGGTTAAAGGGTACCCATATCAATTATAAACTGAATACATTGCATGAATAAAGCCTTATGATTATGTACATTCTTGAAAGGAATAAAATGTTTCCATTCAGAAAACTCATACTCTAAGAGCAGTTTATTACTCAGGTCTTAAAGATGGAGAGGACAGGATTTTCTGAAGCAGCTATTTAACAGGGTTTGGAATGAAAAGCCCAAGGACACATTACCAGTGGATGAGGGTTTGCTACTAATCACAAGGGTTTTACACAACTAGCACCAGAGTTTGATAGATACAAATGGAATCACCCAGAAAAAATGAACTCCTCCCATAAACTGACCTTTAGGACAACTGGCCTGGAAAAATGCTGAAAAGGAAATGGGCACAGCAATTAAGATGCCCACATCACACATCAGAGGACCTGAGCTCAATCCCTAGCTCTGGCCCCCAACTCTAGCTCCCTGCTGATACAGATCCTTGGGTACAGCAATAATGGCTCAGATGATTTTCTACCACCCATGTGGGAAACAAAGGATTGAGTTCCTGGCTCCTGGCTTGTCCTGGCCTAGCCTTGGCTCTTGTGGGCATACAGGGTATGAATCAGCAGGTGGGAATGCTTTCTTTCCTCCTCCTTCATCCTCCTCCTTCTAAAATGAATTTTTAAAGAAAAGAATTTAATGTTGAAATGAAAAAGGAAGAGGAAATCTATATGGACGAAGGTAGTATTTCTGCTGTAGAGAATTGCACATCTTCTCCTTCACTCCACAGGAAAATCTATCCAGCTGAAATTATGCTTGTTGAATGTGCATAAAAGGAGTCATGTGATGAAATAAGTGTTCCAGTAAAATTAATCTGTCAGCAGTGGGACTGATGGATTGACAGAGAGAGAGAGAAGAGGCAATGACAAGAGTACAATGTAGAAGGAGGAAGAGGGATGAATTCAAGGGAGAAATGTCAAGACTTAATAAGCAACTATTTATAGGCAGAAGACGGAGGAGAGAAAAGAGTCAAAGAAGACTCCCAAGGTTCACTCTTAGATGGCTGGGAAAGCAGCAGTACTGCTGAGAAAAACAGAGAAGGCAGGGAGGATAGCTCTTTTCTTGTCTGATTTACGGTCATACTGGATGGCGCCAGAGCTGCTGGGCAACTGGGAAAATGCCACTGGGTTATTTTTTGACTAACTGTAAAGAGAAGGACAGTGACCCACTCTGTTAACAAAACCCGAGGATAAATGAAGACAAAATGACACTAGCAGTTACATAGTTAGCAGGAATGAGTCAACCTGTGAGCAGAAAGCATTATTTAGGGACACATGCTGAAGACTTTCAACAGCACAGCTCAGCTGTGAACTACCAGAAAGCACAGTAAAAGTCAAACCCTCCAGAGTGAGATGATCAAAAATGGTGTAGACTTTATGGAAGAAAAGGATCAATGACTAAAGTCCAAATTCAAACACCCCTAGGGGCAGGCAAGTAACAGAAATGAAGACAGGTGGGTTTGGGGCAACAATATGTTTTAATTCATATTCTGTTGCTGCAAGTGAATACCACTGACTGGGAAGTTTGTAGAAAATAGAAGTTTACTTAGCTCATGGCTCTGATGGATGGAAAGCCCAAGAGCATAACAGGGGCATCTGGTGAGAGCCTTCTTCCTGTATAACACAGCTGAGGGCATCATGCTGGAACAGCAAGCATGCTAGCTGAGGTCTCTCTTCCTCTTCTTTTTCACTAATGCCATCATGGGAGCCCCACCCTTGTGACGTCATCTAATGCTAATTACTTCCCACGGCTCTACCTCCAAACACCATTCACATGGATTTGAGAACTAAGTCTGCAAGACAAGATCTTTTAAGGGACATATTCAAACCATGCACAAGGAATGGTGGTCGAGTAAACAGCGCATGCTACTCCATCTAAAAGGAGCCACTTCTCAGCAGCAGGTGGCCAAATCTTCTAACGCTTCAAGAGAAACCACAGCACCCAACACTCTACCATACTATGCTATTCTATCGTCTTTAAGCACTTGTCAATATCTGAAACCTTTGTGTTGCTGTTACTATTGCTGACATGTTTAAGGTCTCTCCCCTCCTATTAGAAGGTAAACTCCCTGAGGAGTCACCTACAAGCTACTGTTGCTCAGTCAGGATGTGCTCACCTCTTGACTTCACAGGACTCATCATTTAACATGGAATAAATCCAAACACTTCATGTCTTCAGTCTTCATAACCTTCCACCTCCACCCTCTTGCCATTCCCAATACACCCTATCTGGGCTCTGTGAAGGAAAAATCTATCTGTCATTCACCATCTGTTTGTACTTTTTAAAGACATTAACTCTAAATCTCAACCTGATAGATGTTTACATCTATAAGCATCTATATCATTAGGTTTTTAAAGAAATTACGTAGATTTTTTAAATTGACTACAAATTTAAAAGAACTGTGATTCTCTGAAATTTCCCACACTTGGGTTTCCCCTTCTCAAGCTCAGCACAGGGATATTCGCTTGCAGGGCAGGCCTTTGTACCCAGAGCCTCAGCTCTGCCGGCTCTCTGAATTACCTTCTCCCTACCTCCTGCACAAACCTTTCTCCTAATTGCTCTGTGAGGCCAGTTCAATTTTTCTTCCTTTACGTGGTTTTGTTTTACTTCCCTATTCAAAAGTTGATCTTTCCTCTGGGTGTTCACAGACTTCCTTCTGTTCTTACAACAAGCAACTGTGCTGACACAAGCCACACACCACCAACAGCTTGAATTCTGACACCCTCCCACCAAGCAAAGGTAAGGACTAAATATTACTCATCACACTTTTTCCAGGGTTCGGCTCACCACCTGATTTAAAAGAGGTATTCAATAAGTGCTTGCTGAATCAAATAAAACTGAACATCTAATAGATGTAAATACGACTTATTAGAAAATATGAGTAGACAGACACATCTTACTCTACCATTGGGCAACTAACCCATAACAATGACAAAAACTATCACATGGTCAGCTCCTGAATAGCACATTAACAGTGGACAACATTGATGAGGATAATATGAGTTGTTAATACAGATTTTTTTGATATTATAGGTACTATAAGAACACAGTAATTGTGGTTTACACAAGACTGAAAGTGAGCATTTGTATTAGCTTGGCATGCCTGCTTGGGACACCTGCAATCCATACCAGAGTGCCTATGTTCAAGTCCCAGCTCTGCTCTCATTTCCAGCTTCCTGCTAATGAATACTTTGGGAGGCAGTAGGAGATGGCTCAAATAGTTGGATCCCTGCCACCTGCATGGGAGACCTGCATTGAGTTCCTGATTCCTGCCCATGCCCTGGCCCAGGTCCCTGCCATTTCAAGAATGTAGGGAATGAACCAACAGATGGGAGAACTCTCTCAAACTCTCTCTATCTCTCTCCCACTCTCTTTCTCTGTCTCTCAAATACATAAATAAATCAATTTTTAAAACTCAAGACCAGGGTCCAGCGCTGTGGCACAGTGGGTTAATGCCCTGGCCTGAAGCGCCAGCATCCCATATGGGCACTGGTTCTAGTCTCGGCTACTCCTCTTCTGATCCAGCTCTCTGTTATGGCCTGGGAGAGCAGCAGAAGATGGCCCAAGTCCCTGGGCCCCTGCACCCACATGGGAGACCCAGAAGAAGCTCCTGGCTTCTGGCTTTGGATCAGCGCAGCTCCAGCCGTTGCAACCATCTAGGGAGTGAACCAGCAGAAGGAAGACCTCTCTCTCTGTCTCTACCTCTCTCTGTAACTGTCTTTCAAATAAATAAAATAAATCTTTAAAAAAAAAAAAACCTCAAGACCAAAATTATCTCTCCTGCTGATCTGGCATTGTGCTAAAACTACTTAGTATCTTAAGGGTCTTTTTAAATTTTACTATGATTATAAAATGACATTTCATGGGAGCCACTGTACTCCTTCTAAGCTATGAGTACTCAATCATCAATCCATTCAACAGATAGGCACTGAAGGCCCATGATGCCTAGTATTGCAAGTAAAATCATTATAAGCTTGAATTATATAAACTATAATTCTTAAAAGCCTGGAAAACATGGAAAGGCTATGGATTCCAATATATAAATTGCTACTCTATAAATCTGAGAAATGGTCCTCTTACAATTCACACTTGTCAAGCAATCAACTTCATACAGGTGAATTAGGACAAAGCAGGGACATGTCCAGTGTATAAGATTTTACAAATAATTCTTTAGCTAAATAAAACCTGTATTTGTTAAAGAAACTTGCAGGATAAAAAAATTCCCCACGTTTCATCATATTCCACACATCATACACACAGTATGGGACTTTCTATTTATTCTTTAAAGAGGAACCTCTAATAAGAGTCGTAAGAATATTTGTTCCAGGGGCCTGTATGTGGGGCAACAGATTAAGTTGCCATTTGTGACTTGGGGGTACCAGTTCAAGGAGCAGAGATGTGGACTGGAAGCAGAGCAGCCAGGACTGTGCTCCTAGGAAAGCAGCAGAAGATTATGAAAGTATTTGGGCCTCTGCGACATACGTGGGAGCCTCAGATGGAATCCCAAGTGCCTGGCTTTGACTTGGCCTAGCCCAAGCTGTTCCTAGCAGTGAATGAGCAGATGAAAGATCTCTTTCTGTCTCGCCCTCTCGCCCTCTCTGTCATTCTGCCTTTCAGATAAATAAATAAGTTTTAATATGTATTTATATTTCATACATATATATATACATGTATATGGATAATCCAGAATTCTAAAACAATATGAAACCATCTCATGGGACAGACACTTGGGACCCCTTGTCCACACTCCCTTTTCTGTTGTCCCATACCAAGGACAATGAAGCAGCAGTTTCTGGAAAGTCAAGAAATATGGAAGAGTCTTAGTCTAAAGTAGAGTAGGAAGTAGAAATTATCACCACGGTCTAAATGCATTTAAACCTGTATCTCAGTAACCTGCACCGTTTATCCAAGGCCTGGCTGTGGCAGGAGACAGTCTTGTCTAGATTTTTCCATTTCTTCCTGTTCAAACTCTAGGCCACTTCCCCTAGACCCTGTGCTATGCACAGCACCTTTTCTGTCCCTTCTCAACTGGAAGAGGAAAGTAAGTCTTCAGGAGAACAGAATATAAGACAAGTAATTTTTGACCATAAGAAAGTTTCAGGAAAGGATGGGTTAACTTTCCTAGGATCAGACCTCATAGGAATATCTCAGAATGAATGAACCTAAAGTGTTTTTTAAATGTATGTACAATTGTATTAATATAGTCCACTAATGGTTAAGAAAATGCTTACTTTCTCTGGCCTCAGAATCTGCCCTTAAGGCATTCAGATCTGGCTGAAAAACCCATGAGAACAATTCAGGCATGGAAAGCCAAGACACCGTGGCAAAAAAAATGACCTACATGAAAGATCTCTGTGAGTGAGATCCCAGTGGAAAGAAGGGGCCATCAAAGAAGGAGGTGCCTTTCTCTGAAGGGAGGAGAGAACTTGCACTTTTTTTTTTTTTTTTTTTTTTTTTTTGGACAAGCAGATTTAGACAGTGAGAGAGAGAGAGAGACAGAGAGAAAGGTCTTCCTTTTTCCATTGGTTCACCCCCCAAGTGGCCGCTACAGCGGTGCTGCGTTGTACCGGCACACTGCACCAATCTAAAGCCAGGAGCCAGGTGCTTTTCCTGGTCTCCCATGTGGGTGCAGGGCCCAAGGACCTGGGCCATCCTCCACTGCACTCCCGGGCCACAGCAGAGAGCTGGACTGGAAGAGGAGCAACCGGGACAGAATCCGGTGCCCTGACCGGGACTAGAACCCAGGGTGCTGGCGCCACAGGCAGAGGATTAGCCTAGTGAGCAGGGCCGCCGACCGAGAACTTGCACTTTATTATGGCCCTGTCTAAATACTGTCAGAGTTTGTGGACTCAAAAGGCTTCCATAGGCTTGGCAGCTCATGACAAGAGCCTTGGGTGATTACTGACAGAGTGTCAATTGTTACATCAACAACAGGAGTCACTGTGCACTTGCTCCCCATGTTGGACCTCTGTCCTTAATGAGGTGTACTATGAGAATTAATGGTAAAACTAATCTTCAAACAGTACTTTATACTTTGCATGTCTGTGTGGGTGCAAACTGTTGAAATCTTTACTTAGTATAGAGTTGATCTTCTGTATATAAAGATAATTAAAAATGAATCTTAATGAAGAATGGGATGGGAGAGGGAGTAGGAGGTGGGATGGGAATAAGGATGGGAGGGCGGGAATGGGGGGTGGAACTGCTATATTCCAAAAGCTGTACCTATGAAATTTATATTTATTAAATAAAAGCTTTCAAAAAAATAAATTAAAAAATAAAATGCTTGCTTAGTAATCACACAATTTCATTTGTTATTCCAAAAGTCTCTACAAGTGAGCCTGGCATTGTGGTGTAGTGGGAAATGCCACCTCCTGCGATGCTGGCATCCCATATGGGCACCAGTTCAAGTCCTGGATGCTCCACTTCCAATCCAGCTCCCTGCTAATGTTCCTGAGAAAGCAGCAGAAGATGGCCCGAGTGCTTGGAGCCCATGCACCCATGTGAGAGACCCAGATGAAGCTCCTTGCTCCTGGGTTTGGTCTGGCTCAAACCTAGCCATCGCAGCAATTTGGGTAGTGAAACCATGGATAGTAAATCTCTCCCCCCCCCCACCCTCTCTCTCTCTGTAACTCTGCCTTTCAAATAAATAAAATGAATCTTTTTTAAAAATCTATTTAAAAAGTTTCCACCAGTGAGGAAGATAAATCTTAATATCAAAGTAAGAGATAGAAGAAAAAGTAAAGTATTTTCCCTTCATTCTCACACATCACTTCTGACACGATTTGTATCGTGGGTTTTGCTCCACACACCAAACAATAGACACCAGCTGGATGTCCTCAAATATAATTCAGCTCTGCCAGTATCGATCTGAAGATAACATCAGATTCTGCAGGTTGAGGGTTCAGTCCCACAAGACTTCAGATGCCAATCACAAGCCCCAGGCTGTGGCCTATGCCACATAAATGAGGATGTCAACAGTCCCCTCCTTAGGCTGGATTGATTCACTAAGAGCTACTCACAGAACTCAGGGGAAAATATTACTTATGTTTCCTCACTTATTATAAAGGTGTTACAAAGGGTACAGATGCACAGTCAGGTGGGAGAGTTGTATAAGGCAAAATATGGAGAAGGGAACCTGGAGCTCCCAAGTCCTGTCCAGGTGCACCATCCTATAGGAACTTCCATGGGGTCAGCTCTCCAAAAGTCCCCAGGACAGTTTCCTTTCGAAAAGCAGCATAAGGCAGAACACTTTCCTTGATAGAAGCATCATTGCTTAGGCATTGTCACTCCCCCTCTTCACGGAGGAACAACACAGGACCCTGCGCTGTTCTTTTGTCTGCTCGGCCCTCCCCGGGTTTGCTGCTGGTTCTTCCCGGGTTGGCTACCGTCCCTTCCACCTCCGTGGAAGGGCAGTTCCCCCTGCCACTTTCCCCACTTCCGCGGGGGAGCGGCACACCGCCGGCCGGCTCTCTCGGGGGCTGCTCAGGTGTTCCCTTTAGATGTTCCTGGTGCATGTTGTCTCTCTCCTCCTTTATAGTCCTCTTCCACCAATCCCAACTCTGCTACCCACACGCCGAGTATGCTGCTCTCCTCCAATCAGGAGCAGCTCCTACAGCTTGTCAAGTTGGTGAAAGGCAGCTGTGTAGAAGCTGTTTACTCCTCTCCCAGCGCCATATTGTGGGAGAGCAGATGCATAGAATAAGTCTTAATTTCAGTAACAGTCTAGTCCGAGTTGCTCCCCACAAGGCATGACTGAGCACTGGCAACCAGCTGGATGTTCACCCCGTCTCTGGGTCTTGGCTTTCCTTTCTGGCAACCAGTCTCCCATGCTGAGGATGTCTAGAGGCCTTTAGCCACTGGCCAAGACATTTTGTCACTACAAAGATTCCGAGGATTTTAAGTGCACTGTGATAATATCAAATGAAAAGTTAAATTTTTCCATTTCAGATCCTAAAGCTGCCTCATGGTGGTAAATAGTTTCCTACTACCTAAGATAAAACTTTAAAAAATGAAACTGTTGGGGCTGGCACTGTGGCATAGCTATGCTGTTATCTCAAATGAGTGCCGGTTTCTGTGCCGGCTGCTCCACTTCTGATCCAGCTCCCTGGTAATGCACCTGAGGAAACAGCAGAAGATGGCCCAGGTACTCCCAAGCATTCCATATGGGAGACATGGAAGAAACTCCTGGCTCCTCACGTCAGCCTGGCCCACTCCTGGCCATTGTGACCATGTAGGTTGTGAACCAGCATAATGATCCCTCTCTGTCTCAATATCTCTCCAATCCCCCTCCTCCTCCTCTCCATCTCTCTCCCGCCCCCATAACTCTGAATTTCAAATAAATAAGTGAATCATTTTTAAAAAATGAAACTGTCTATGAAGAAATCTCAATGTGAGTAAGCACCCAAAATCAAGGAACATAACTGTTTAGATGTGAGCTGTATAAACTCCCTGTCTGCTCCGGGCTACCTTGTCTTAGACCTACTATCCTCACGTAGCTATTAAGTGTGTCCACATCTACCCTCAAAAATGAAACATTTTGAACAACTGATTACACATCACTCCATATGGAGATAAAGAGAATCCTAAGAGTGGACAATTGATATGGCAGTTAAGATACCACTTGGGATACACACACCCCACACCAGAGTGCCTGGGTTCAAGTCCCAGGCCCATTTCCAATTTCACCTTTCTGCTAATGGCTTTCCTGGGGGACAGCAATGATGGTCCAAGTACTTGGGGTCCTGCCACCCACAGGGGAGGCCCAGATTCAGTTCTAGGCTTCTGGTTGCAGCTTGGCCCAGCTCCAGCTATTCAGGACATTTGGAGAGTAAACCAGTGGATAGAAGATCTCTCTCTCTCTCTTTCAAATAAAATGAGTATTTTTTTTTAAATTTTAAATCAACCAAATAAATATTTCCCCATCTTTAAAATAAAAGATTCTTTGCAAAAGAAATCCCAAGGTTTTCAGAAACATTAGTAGGTACAGAGATGCTTTACACAATCTACTTTTAAACAAACCAATTTTGAAAGAGTTAATAAACATTCTAACTTTCACAGCTATAAAGCAATAAGGACTGGTCAACACTGAATATTGATAAAATTCTCCAGCCATAACTGTGGAGCTCAGCCTTGCAACCTATATTTGGGAACTCCCTTCTGCACTTCTACCCCAATCTAGGGATCCAGGAGAGTGACACAGTGATTCAGCATTTCTATAGCACTCATTAAAATGAGCCTCCATGCAGGGAAATCAGGGGAGGGGGTGGAGGAAGGGGTAGGGAGGTCCAAGACACTCAAACAAAATCAAAACTTCTTTTTGTTAAAGCAAATGTTATGAAATTGTATACTTTTTCTCAATGAAACATTTGTAAAGCAACTGAACCGACAAGTGTGTTTTTCCTTGCTGTTATTAGGCAAGTCATCCTAAGACAGAGCAGAAGGCATATGGAACATTTTTGTCAACTAGTTCAAACGATGCTTAAAAACAGAAGCACAGAGGAAATCGCACTACACAAAGAGAAATTTCAGGACATCCACCAAATAAAAATAACACAGCTTGTACCTGAGCAGGAGTACTTTTTAGAATCTAATTGATCTCATTTTTGTACCTCTAGGAGGACAGATCATGCTTATCTCTCATCTTTGAATCCTTAGCATAAAGCCTTCCACATGAGAAATGATCAACAAATGTGCACTGAATTAACCTAATCAGAAAAGAAGAAAATGCTTTCAAATATAATTCCTGTGTTAACATTCTTTTCAAAATATTAAAAGAAACTCATCTACCATGAGTTTCTGAAGGTGAGAGTGGGGAAGGTTGAATCATTCCAAGTGCAAGTGGGTGTTCCACAGTGATAAACCTATTCCTCTACATAATGGATAAAGGTTTCACAACACTGCTTATCATAGGAAGTCAGCTATATGGTAGTCACACCATGGCCCACCAAACACAACAGCCATATACAGTTAGATTATAAGGCAAGCACTAGTCACACCCTCCAACACCTGAGCTATAAAGAAATTTCCCTGAAATTTCTGTCGAGTCTCAGCTGGGAAAGGCTTGAGAATTCTCTGAAATACAACCTTGAGGCAAACTTTTGTTCTTCCTCCAGCACCCCAAGTAAGGGCACAGGCGCTGGAGAACTAGCCGGTTCCCCATCAAAGGCCTTGCTCATATGAAAAGCTATAAAGCAGATCCCAATTCACTTTATCACGAGGACCTTGGACTTTTCTTCCTTAAGGACAACAATTGCACCTTCTATCAATAAGACAAAAGGATAGACGTGATCTACATTAAGACCCCACCCACTAAGATACGTAGGAGCTCATGGAGAAAGGGTCTGGCAGAGAACAGAGGTGGGCAGCAGCCACTTCACACTAATGGGGAACAGACACCTGACTTGTAAAAGCATAGTAAAAATTAAATATTCAGGCTTCCTAAGTTTTAGGTTAGCTGCTCTAAACCTTGGGGAAGTCACCTAAAAGCCTTACATTTCTATCTCTCCACTTGAAAACTGGACATAAATACTGTTAGCAGTTACTTATATTTTAGAAAATTAACCAAACAATGACGCAAACTTCAAACACTTTTCTCATAGTCTCAATGTATAGACAGTTACTGCTGTTCTCAACAGAACAGGTAGAGTTCAAAGTGAAACATGCAACATACAGACTCTATTTTCTTCTCCTAATAAAGAACAGAAGAAATCATAATATATTATGTCAGCATGTTTGGGGTGCAAAATACTGATTCAAATAAAGAATATTAAACAGGAAAAAACATTTCTTAAAACATTTTCATTATTGAGCATCTTGGTTTTCCATTGAATATGTTTTTAAAAATCAGTGCCACCTTCTGAACCAACTTAAAAGTAAAGCAACTGCTCACAGTGAATGCACATTAAGTACTGAAGGACAATGCCAACCAAAACTGGCCTTCGTATTTTGCAATTTGTTTTTATTCACCATAATCTTTTAAAATGTCAAACTGTTTACCTACTAAAAATGTAACAGGAAAAATGCTTTTTTCTAATGATCCATTTAAGATAGAAAGAGAGTTTTTAATTTAAATACTCGATTTCAAAGTAGAAAAACTAATGGGAAAAGTACACCCAAACAGCCTCTTACAGCAATCTCTGTGTGCAGACTGAAAGCAGTCTGCAACAGTCCTGGGCAATGGAATACTGCACCCTTACATAAAGCCCCACAGAAACAAGTCAGGGCCCTAGACAGGTTCACTTAACTACTGTTCAGTGCCCGGTGCACCTGATGTTTCAGCCGCTCAGCTCATAAGGGCATCAGAAAATCCCAGCTTGGGTTTTGTCAGAGCAGAGAAACTAATAGCAGTCCTATCAAAATAGATCCCCAGTCAATTCCCTCCAGTTTCTCCTCTATGGTAATAGTCATCGCTTTGTGAATAAAGTGCTGCAGTACAGTTGTGAAATCAGATTCTGGCAGGAAATCAAATCAAAGGGAAACTCTTCATGGCAGCTACTTTGGCACACCCCGCCTCCTGCCTACCTTGTTATGTTTTTGCTGGTGTCTTGCCTTTGTATCAAGAACATGGTAAGGGCTTTCTGAATCTTGGTTGATGTAATATACGAGTCTTGAAGGCAGTGTGATTTCTTTCTGCATTGCATTGCTGTAACTGATATTACTGCTGCTATTCTGTTGCAATGTATTGTCTTCATCTGCCAGGACTCCCAAATTTTTTTCTGCAGTTTCATTCCAATGCGGAGCTGGAGAGGCAAGAAACACAAACATAGACACACACACACACATATACCCCATCAATGCATAAGTTCAAAACCACATTTTTCCATTAATTACAAAACAAAGTTTTCTATTTATAAGCAGGTAACAAGAGGAGACACAGTAGAGCAAGCTATTGCAGCAACGGAAAGGCCTGGCTAGGGGGCTAGCCAATAAGGCTTAAACAACCACGCAATGTTACTGTTCTGACTTACAGATACATGTTCTAGTCAGGCTCAAATCTACACTTCTAAGTATGGAGGGGAGAGTCAGGAGATGAATACGCTCTGAGGTCCTGACCCCCTCTGCGGCCCTTCTCTGAGCCTACAGAGACTCAACTGTGCTCTGCCTGCTGGCATCCCATCTGAGAGCCGGGGCGCTCCGAACATGGCTTGAGCGCTGAATTCATGCACATGGAATGTCAATTGATTCTTTTGACAAAATGGTCCGGGTCCCTTTTAACTTAAAGATGAGCAAATTCTTTGCCTTAGAGGGATACAGAGGCTGGCAATTTTCCAGTTTCTTATTTTCCTTCCTAAGCAGGCTTCCCGCTTTCAGTGATTCCCAACCATCGATGGACTGGACACTGCATTACTGTACTGTTCATCATCAAGACAAGTATTGAGAAACCCCAACCCAAAGGTCGTGCACAGTGTCTTCTGCACTTCAGGGCTTTGGTCACCGAGGCATGCCTCCCCCACCTTACTTCCAACAGCAGTGGATAGCCCAGGTCGGAGATCTGGGAAGAGGACCCCTTCCCCTCTCGTATCCTCATACAGCCCCTCCCCCCCGCCCGAGCCCCGCATTCACATGAAGGCTCCAGCACCCAAGAAGCAACTTGCTCCCTCTCTCCATTTCCCACCTACTGGTTTCCCCTCCGCAAGTTGCCTCAAGATCGCTAAAGGATCCACTAAATACCTCCCAGTGGAACCGACAGTAACTGGACAGGTTTGGGGTGAATTCAACAGAAACGGACTTCCAAAAGTGAACTGGAATGAATGGGGGTTTGGGAATGAGAAGGGTGGAGAGGCAGGCAGGGAGAACACGGAGAGGCCGGGTCGAGGACGTGTCCGGAGCGCACCGAGCCGCATGCCCTTCGCTTTCCCCTGCAGGGCCCCACCGGGAAAGGCAATGCAAAAGGCACGGGGCCATACCCACCGCTGGGAGCAGTAGCCCCCCAGGTGCGGGGCCGGGACGAGGCGGCGAGCGGAGGCAGCAGGAAAAGGACGAGGAGCAGGCGGCAGGGCGGCGCGCGGGCCGGGGCGCGGGCAGGCACCGGGCCGGTGGGGCCGCCGCAGGCGCTGGCTAGGCTGCAGCCCGCCAGGGGCGGCCGCCGGGAGCTGCTGCCGGGCGGCTTCATGGCTCATAGCTCCCGGGCGCCGCTTGGTGTGGCCGGCGAGAGCGCCGGGCTGGGCTGCGGGCCGGCTGCGGGCGGAGCCGGTCACGCTCGCTGGGCGCGCATGGTGCCGCCGCGGGCTGGGAGCGGGGGTTGGGGACTCGGGGATGCGCGGCGCCCCCTCCCCGCCTCGCCTCTCAGCCCCTCCCGGGGCAAGCCTCCGAGGAGTCCGGGGGTCCTCGCCGCTCCGCCAACTTGGAGCCTCCCCAGGGGCTGCTCCCTCCCCGCGGCGGGCGCGGCCACTCCAGCGACTGCGGGGGCTGCTGCCGGGCCTGAGGATGCTGAGGCGGCGCGCGGGAGCGAGCGGCGCGGGGGCGCGCGGGGCGGGCGTGCGCCCCGCCCCCCGGGAGCGCGCCCGACCGGGCTCCGAGTGCTGATGCTGCTGCTGCAGCGGCTGCTGCTGCTGTTGCGGCCGCCGGCACGGAACGCGCTGCGCATGCCCGGTTGTGGGACCAGGGAGGCAAAGCGGCAGGGTGATGCAGCATCCCAAGCAGCATCAGATGGGACGGCAGCACCGCCGAAGAAGGGGTGGGGTAGGGGAGCCAGAGGGCATGAAGGGGGAGTGCGGGGCTCTCGGAGCCGCGACAGGCATGGTAGGGAGAATGCAATTAGCCGAAGACATTCACCTGCGTTTTCCACCACCCCAGACCTCGCATATTCCATCCCTGTCCTGCTCAGGGGAGAAAAAAAAAAAAAAAAAAAAAAAAAAACAAGGACAAGCACTTCCTTCATCCTTTATTTATTTCCGTCCTACAAATAAATATAAAAGGTTGCAGCTGGGGAGGTAAAAATAGCGCGGCCCCGCCCGCGGCTCGGCAGGTGCGCGTGGGGCGAGGGCGGGGCAACGCGTTTGCGCGCGGCGGTCACGAGCCCCGGGAGACCCCGCGCGGGCCACTGCGCCTGACTGGTGTCCCCCCGTCTGTGCTCGGGGGCTTTGAACCAGGCACAGGAAGCCGGAAGGTGTTTGCGCAAAAGTTCCGAAAGAGGGACCGGGCGTACCCGAGGAGGAAATATGGAGATTAGATACTGAGTGTGTGGCAGCTATCTTGGGAAATCCGTCTTTTGTCAACTGTGGGGGGTTGGCACAGATTTAGGAGGACTCGTTGCTATTTTTGAGATCCAGTTCTGCCTTCTACAGAGAAAATGGGGGGATTCTCTCTTTTCTGCTATTAAAAAAGAAAGGAAAGGAAAGGAAAAGGAAGTCTAGGGTCCCTGAATTAGGTGGCTTAGTAGTCACTGAATCTGGGGACTTAAAATCCGGCTGCAGCATATTTCTGCCCCCACAGTCCCATAAGACAAACATTCGTTTATCCACCCTCCCAGTGATAGCCTGGGGAATAACAGTGTCATGATTCCGTTATTTGTATTTAAAATGGAGATAATAGCATCGATTTGGAGGCTGGGGTAAAGGGTATGGAGACTTTCCTGAATAAAATAAAGAATGAGATGGGACCGACGTTGCGGGCTAGTGGGTAAGGCCACGCGGCCTGCAATGCCATCCCATATGGGTGTCAGTTCGTGTCCCTGCTGCTCCACTTCCAATCCAACTCCCTGCTAATGTGCCTGGGAAAGCAGTGGAAGATGGCCCATGCCTATGCGTTTGGACCCACGTGGGAGACCGGAAGGAAGCTCCTGGCTGTTGCCAGAATTTCGGGAGTGAACCTGTGGATGGAGGATCCCCCCCCCCTCTATTTCTGTCACACAGCCTTTCAACTAAGTAAATAAATAAATCTTAATAAAAAATAAAAGAAAGAATGAGGGTGTCAAGCACCATGACCATGACAGGACTAACTGCTCACCATCTCCACCCCTGCTTAACAAACAGGAAGAGAGGGACAAAGACAGGCAGACATATACACACAGAGACCCAAGATTACCGAGCTGTTAGGGAGTCAAATACTAATCTGGGCTCTTCCTTTCTGTTTCAGCACTGGGGTGCTTATATCACATGTTTATTTGTGATGGATGCTACTTCCCCACTATGAAGGTAGCAATAGTCTTTCTTGATGGTCACCATTGTATCCCGCTCCACGTTGTGTCCCTAGGCCCCAGCGCTGAGCCGGAGGCCCAGGGAGAGCTCCAGGGAGATGTGATGAATGCATCAATGAGTGATGGTGCACGTCATCAGGACTCACACTTGGGACAGGCTGGGGAACACTGCAGACTCCCCTGAGTTCTCCTTGCAGGTCAATGTTCTTCAAGCTGATAAACTCCAGAGAAGCACGTCCTCGCTAGGTTTTCCCAAAAGTGGGATATATGTACCTGGGAGAATGGAAGCCAGAAGGGAGACATACTAGGCCTGAGAAGGGAGAGAGAAATGTGAATGGTGCCCAGATATAAATTATCTAAGAAACATCTCTTGTAACTGACAACCTCTCAAAACCTGGTCTAATAAATAAACCTAGCAGCCAACATGGACTGAGTGAACAGCACCACTTGCAACCCACCATTCCATGCACTTCAGGGTTTGGGAGGAGGAGTCAGTGTGGTTTCTAATAAGGAATAGGGGTGTTTACAAAGGAGGATGTCTTCTGCACTAGAATCATCAGACTGCATTTGTTTATGGAACTACAATGCTCACAGAGATTGCTAGAGGCAAGATAATGTGTCGGTTTAAATAAGATAGTACATCAAAGAAAGTAAATCACTTTTAATAGCTTACTGGAAGTTTAGTCTCTAACCATTTATTAAAAAGCTGATGAAAACCAGAATCAAATAGCCTTTAATGAGCCCATTTGTTAGATTTAGTAATATTCTCATGAGGTAGTTGGGAATTTTTATTGTTATAGAGTTTACTTTTAAATATTTCCCTCTTTGCTCTGATGATATTTAGTGACTTTTTACATCACCTGCCACCTATTTCTTTGCTCTGTGTTCATGTGTGTGCTTAGTATCTTACCCATCATAAAATTCTGAGAGCTAGGCTGCATCTTGGACATCACTGAATACCCCAGAACCTGGTATATTATCTGGTGGAGTCAATGTGAGATAAATTGTGTTGAGTGGACAGGGAATCATAGGCAGGAAACTAGGGCTTCTGCAAGCTGGACTGGAATGCAGAAAAAAATGGATCAGAAGTTGAGTGCTGTGATGGCTCTAGTTACAAATGTGTGTTGGATCCCAAGGCAATCAGAGATCCACTGGAGTGAGTTGGTCAGAGTGGTAGATGTGGAAAACTTCTGTGGTCATAAGTGAAGGCAGGTGGCCAGGCGGTCCATGAGAAGGAAATTATACCAGGTGATGTGCTTACCAGGTAAACACAATGAAGGTTGCATACAAGCAATGTCTAAAAGGGTAATTGCACTGCTCAGAAAAATAATCAGGTAAGGGAGGATACCAACAGGCCTCTCTGTGCTGAAACCTTGTTCAAGTGGCAGAACTGGGCCCACTTTGAAATCAGCGAGAAAACTGGGCCTGGACAGAGTAAGTAAAATTTAAGAGTAGAAATCTTAGATTTGGAAGGCATCTGTCTCAACAGGCTGAGATATGGTGAGAGAAGGCAGGAAGAGGGGTCAGAGAAGAGGAGCCTTAGAAAGTGGAAAAAGGCAAAAGGAGAACTAGGTAACACCTCTCACTCACAGGGAAATTTGAGTGGAATAGTCATTTGGCCAATGAGCCAAAATGAAAAAGTGTGCAGAAAACTGGGGGATGGTGCTGAGAGTGAGGAGGTCCAGAGGAGTGACAGCAACAGCACAAACAAGGCCACAGGCAGCAGCTCTGGCTCAGATGCACCTTGCATCCATCAGCTGCTACAGATTCTGCCCAGGGTGGCTTTACAGTCTATTTCTAGAATGCCTGTGAGGTTTGATACTACAAGTGAAGATTGATACTCTAAGAGAAAACAATGCATTTCTTGGTGAAAGTGAAAAACGTGTATACTCCTCTATTGATGTTTTCCACTTACTTCAGGGATCAGGTGTGTTCTCTGTAAAGGGCCAGATAATAAATATTTTAGACTTTGTGGATCATATTCTCTGTTGCATTTTTTAAATCTTTTTTAAAAATATGAAAAACCATGGTGCCTATTGGCCCTGGTTTGTCAATCTACAATTTTCGACTAACAACTAACCACCTAGATGATTGATAGATAGATAGATAGATAGATAGATAGATAGACAGATGAAGCAACTTCAAAAAGTTCCTGGAAAGAAATTTTAAAAAAAGCTGGTGGATCCGCCTGTGGCGCCGGCACCCCGGGTTCTAGTTCCAGTTGGGGCTCCGGATTCTGTCCCAGTTACTCCTCTTCCAGTCTAGCTCTCTGCTGTGGCCCAGGAGTGCAGTGGAGGGTGGCCCAGGTCCTTGGGCCCTGCACCTGCATGGGAGACCAGGAGAAGCACCTGGCTCCTGGCTTCGGATTTGCGCAACGCGCCAGTCGCAGCGCGCCAGCCATATCAGCCATTTGAGGGGTGAACCAACGGAAAAAGGAAGACCTTTCTCTCTGTCTCTCTCTCTCTCTCTCTCTCTGTCTAACTTTGCCTGTCCAAAAAAAAAAAAAAAAAAAAAAAAAAAAAACCTGTTGGAGGATTGGAAAACAGTGATTAATGAGTATTGGGTTATGGCTAGATGGGGATAAAAGTTCTAGGATTCTATTGCACGATAGGATGGAGATACATAATGGTAATTTATGGCATTTTTTTCTTTTTAAAAAACTAGAAGATAGGATTTGGGATGTTTTATTCATAAAGACATGTTAAACATTTTAAGAGATAGGGGCCTGCGCCATGGCGCAGTAGGTTAATCCTCTGCCTGCGGCACTGGCATCCCACATCGGCGTCAGTTCTAGTCCCAGCTGCCCCTCTTCCAGTCCAGCTCTCTGCTATGGCCTGGGAAAGCAGTAGAAGATGGCCCAATTCCTTAGGCCCCTGTACCCATGTGGGAGACCTGGAAGAAGCTCCTGGCTCCTGGCTTAAGACTGGCGCAGCTCCAGCCATTGTGGCCAACTGAGGAGTGAACCAGTAGATGGAAGATATCTCTCTCTGTCTCTACCTCTCTCTGTAACTCTTTCAAATAAATAAAATAAATCTTATAAAAATACTTTTAAAACAAAATTTTGAAAAAAATCAATAATAAAACACAGGCAAAAATAAATAAAAGATAAGCTTATTTTGGTACAAAGAATTTTTAAATCCATGCAAAGCTTTTTCATAAGTATTTGCCATGAACATTTAGTAATCCTTCATATGCATGCATTCATACACACACACACACACACAGTCACATGTCACATGTCACATAACATTTCTATCATGTGCAAGGATGATCCCATAAAATCATAATGGAGTAGAAGATTTTCTTTCCCCTAGTGATATTGCAGCCACACTGATATCATAGACACTATGTGTTTGTGGTGATTCTGGTGTAAACAAGCCTACTGCACTATCAATCACATAAAAATAGAGCATGCACAATTATATACAGGTTATAATACTTGATAATGATCATAAAAACTACATGATTGGTGTATGTATTTACTACACTGTATTTTTCTTAGTATTTTAGAGTGTGCTCCTTCTCCTTATAAAAATGCTTGCTATAGGGACAGGCATTTGATGTACTAAAAACATTGCTTGGGATGCTAATATCCCCCATCAGAGTGTGGAATTCCTGATTCTGCTCCCAATTCTAGCTTCCTGCTAATGCAGATCCTGGGAGGGAGTAAATGATGAGTGGCTTAATTGGTCAGGTCCCTGCCACAACAAGGCAGACTGAGATTGAACTTCCAGCTCCTGGCTTCAGCCTGGCCCAGCCCTGGCTGTTTGGGGTATTTGGGGAAATGAACCAAAGATGGTGTCTTTCTGTCTCCAAATAAGTTGAATAAAATAAATAAATGAAAATATTTTCAATGAAAGAATTGCCCTCTTACACCATCACCAACAGCATCTTGTGTTGATCACTACTCTTCCCCCCCACCAAAGAAACCTTTTATTTAAGGAATACAAACTTCATGCATTTCATAAGTACAATTTTAGGAATACAGTGATTCTTCTTACCATATCTGCCCTTCCACCCACTCTCCCACCCCTCCTCCTCTCTCACCCATTCCCAGTCCCATTCTCCACTAAGATCAATTTTTCGATTAACTTTACACACAGAGACCAACTCTATACTAAGTAAAGAATTCAGCAATTTGCACTGGGAAAAAAAAAAAAAGAATCTGTTCCTCAGCAGTCAATACAAGGGCTGTTCAAAGTCATTGCATCTTGAAGTTAATTTCACTTTAAAAAAAAAAAAAGATTTATTTATTTATTTATTTATTTGAAAGTCAGAGTTACACAGAAGAGAGGCAGAGAAAGAGTGAGAGAGAGGTCTTCCATCAGCTGGTTCATGCCCCAGATGGCTGCAACGGCCAGAGCTGTGCCATTCCGAAGCCAGGAGCCAGGAGCTTCTTCCCAGTCTCCCACGTGGGTGCAGGAGTCCAAGTACTTGAGCCATCTTCTACTGCTTTCCCAGGCCACAGCAGAGAGCTGGACAGGAAGTAGAGCAGCTGGGTCTCGAACTGGTGCCCATATGGGATGCCAACACCTCAGGCCAGGGCGTTAACCCAATGTGCCACAGTGCCAGGCCCCATTTTTTAGAAAATTAATTAACTTTCTTGATGCACCCAAGAATATTACATCTTTTGTCAGCACTTAGACATAGTTATAATGCAACTCTTTGAAGACAGAGGTTCTGCATGGGAAGTTAGTGCACAGTGACTCTTGTTATTAATTTAAAATTAACACTTATGTATGACATAAGTGATTACCCAAGGCGCTCTTTTTTTTTTTTTTTTTTTTTTTTTTTTTTTTTTTTACAGGCAGAGTGGACAGTGAGAGAGAGAGACAGAGAGTTCCTTTGTCGTTGGTTCACCCTCCAATGGCCGCCATGGCCGGCACACTGCGGCCGGTGCACCGCGCTGATCCGATGGCAGGAGCCAGGTACTTCTCCTGGTCTCCCATGCAGGTGCAGGGCCCAAGCACTTGGGCCATCCTCCACTGCACTCCCTGGCCACAGCAGAGAGCTGGCCTGGAAGAGGGGCAACCGGGACAGAATCCGGCACCCCGACCGGGACTAGAACCCGGTGTGCCGCACCACAAGGCAGAGGATTAGCCTACTGAGCTGCGGCGCTGGCCACCCAAGGCTCTTGACATGAGCTGCCTAGGCTATTGGGAGCCTCTTGAATCCACAAACTCTGTCAGTATTTAGACAGGGCCATAAGCAAAGTGGAAATTCTCCTCCCTTCAGAGAAAAGTACTTTCTTCTTTGATGGTCACTTCTTTCCACTGGGGTCTCACCCACCAATGTCCTCCATAAAGAAAATTTTTTGCCACAGTGTCCTGGCTTTCAGCCAGACCAGACTGCCTTAAGCACTGATTCTGAGGTCAGAGTGCTATTTAAGCGATTATCATTCTATGAGTCTGCTGTGTGGACTGCTTCCCATGTTAGAGCATTCACTCTTTTTTAATTCTATCTGTTATTATTACCAGACCCATATGATCACTTTAACACTTAAGATGGTATTTTTACCACACAGCTTAAGGGGATTTGGGGTCCCATGGCAAGTTTTTAAACTATACCCTTAGAAGTAAGTCTGTAGCATCCATAGGAATGTATGCAGAACTACACAGCTTTACATTTATAAATTTTCATATGCTTCATAATGACAACTTTAGGAACATGGCATCACCACTCTTGAATGAATCAAGAGGCCACACTGAGTGACTGACCTGTACAATTTAGGGTTGTGTAAGTTTGTACAATGTTATTCATATAACAGAATCAGCAAATGATGCGTATCTCAGAATGTAGTTCATGATTGATACATGACTAAGTGTATACTTGTGTACATAAGTATATTTCTTCAAGTTATAATTTTCTATCAGCTCCATTATGTCCTGTGCTTATGAACAGGGAAAGTAAAGAAAGCTTGAGCAATAACCTGCATGGTTCTTATTCCAGAAAAGCTTGTTCTTTGTTGTTATTGGACTGTTCCTTTAAGAAAGAAGTAGTGCCTAAATTCTTTAAAAATGTGCATCGCCTAAAGGGATTCCTAAGGAAAGAAGGATTTCTCCTGTTCGCACTAATTCTCAGTCTTAGATAATGGGGGGGATGTCAGAATTCATTCTCCAAAAATATACACAGGTTGGAAAAATGCTAGACTTTTCTTTTGTTTTGCCAAGCTCTATCTTCTGGTGAGCAGAGGGATGCTGAATGGATACTACAGCCATGACAGTTCCAAAGATGGAGTACCACATGCCCTGACAGCATTTCCCAAAGCCTGTCACCGTGGGTGACCTGCCTGATTCCTCAGACTCAATCCTGAAGAGCGACTGCAGGGAAGTGAGTGAGAATTCCAGACACAGAGCCACACACGATGCCACCGGTAATCTTCAAGTTTGTGGAAAATGAAGCTGCAAGTCTGTGTTAAACACGTCACAGCTCAGGCTGGAGGACAGACCACGGTGGGACCATTACAGAAGTCCTTGTGTGACCAATGCCAACACAACTGGGAAAAGAAAAGTCCTCATTACCAAAAGTGCAGTGGTCCCAGACATCTCCAGTGGTAGAACTGAACAAAGATGTATCCAGGTGTCAAGTATAAAAACAGCCCAACAAAGGTAATCTCTGAAGGAACCGCAAGTTAAGTTCATGAAGGACATGATACTAAACGCAGGTTCACTGGGGCTCTTGACAGGAAGGATACATTTGACAAACAGTTCATTTCTGCCCCCACTTCACAAGCCTTAGGCTTATTTATCCCACAGTCCGTTGTGTTTGCAAGCTGTGGCACAAAGAAGTAAACAAATATGTCATGATGATTTGTGACATAACATGTGCTCCACGAACCTTGGGAGAATTGTGTTTATCACGAATAATCACTGAGACAACAAGTAATGCTTATGCCCTCTCTGGATCGCTGAGTAACGGGTGAGGAGTTTCTGCAGAAATACATTACCAAGGACTAATGGGTGGGGTGGCTACTTTTAGAGATAGCGACTGAATTTTACCTGAAAAGGTTAGAACTCCAGCAGCAGAATTAATATGGTAATGATAATCTCTATAATTTGCATAATAATGATGACCAAGTTCTTTAATAAGGCCTGCCTTAATAATTACTGTGCATTTACACACTGCAAAGTGCTTTCATATACACTATTTTATGTGCTAACAATGCTGCGAAACAAAGGGCAGTTACTACTGTTCTTAGGAGTTGCTTCTTGCTTCTTGCATGTGAGGACCCTCAGGCTCTCAGGGGGATTTTAGTGTCTTATTTTGGGGACTTTTCAATTTTTTTTGTAATTTTAGAGGCAGAGACAGAGCAACTTCCCATCTACTTGTTCACTTCCCAAATGCCTGCAATGGTCCCAAAGCTGGAGACTGTGAACTCAATCCAGGTCTCTATCCCATGTAGGTGGCAGGAACCCAATTACTTGAATCATCATTACTGCCTCTTAGGGTCCCCATTATCAGGAAGCTGGAATCATGGACCAGAACTGAGTCTCAAACCAAGATTCCACTGAGAAATAAGATCATGCAATGTGTCTGACTTATTTCAGTGAACATGTGCTTCAGTCTAATCTTCTATAGAAAATGGCAGGATATCTTTGTTTTATTTTGATTAGAATTCCACTATATATATACATATATTCATATATATATACATATATTCATAAGGGGCTTTTTTTTTTTGACAGGCAGAGTGGATAGTGAGAGAGAGAGACAGAGAGAAAGGTCTTCCTTTGCCGTTGGTTCACCCTCCAATGGCCGCCGCTGCCGGCGCGCTGCGACCAGCGCACCGCGCTGATCCGATGGCAGGAGCCAGGAGCCAGGTGCTTTTCCTGGTCTCCCATGGGGTGCAGGGCCCAAGCACCTGGGCCATCCTCCACTGCACTCCCTGGCCACAGCAGAGGGCTGGCCTGGAAGAGGGGCAACCGGGACAGAATCCGGCGCCCCGATCGGGACTAGAACCCAGTGTGCCGGCGCCACTAGGCAGAGGATTAGCCTAGTGAGCCACGGCGCTGGCCCATAAGGGGCTCTTTTAAAAGTTCAAGAAAAAATGCAAATTATGGAGAACCTGTGCTTGGGTTTCAAAAATTTTTGCACCCAAAAAATTATTTTAAAAATTTCTTTATCTGAAAGGCAGAGTTACAGAGAGAGGGTAGATAGATTGTCCATCTACTGGTTCATATACCAAATGGCGACAATAAGCTGGAACTAGGCCAGGCTGAAGCCAGGAGCCTGGGTCTCCCATGTAGATGTAGAGGCCCAAGCAGAGTCACTTTGCTGCTTCCTCAATGCATTA
The DNA here is from genome assembly GCF_964237555.1 of Oryctolagus cuniculus. NCBI lineage: Eukaryota > Metazoa > Chordata > Mammalia > Lagomorpha > Leporidae > Oryctolagus > Oryctolagus cuniculus. The sequence continues at coordinate 33,435,223 of NC_091434.1, forward strand.
TCAGGGAGCTGGATCAAAAGTGGAACAGCCAGAACACAAACTGGTGCTCATATGGGATGCTGGCATCTCAGATGGTGACTTAACCCACAGTGCCACAATACCAGTCCCTAAATTTAACTTTAAAAAACAAAATATGTATTTATTTATCAAAAGTCTGAGTTATAGCAAGAGAAGAAGAGGCAGAGAAAGTGAAATAGTTTGCATCCTCTGGTTCACTCCCCAGGTAGCCTCAATGGCTAGGACAGGGCCGGGCCAGAAGCCAGGAGCTTTTTCTGGGTCTCCCATGGCAGTGCAGGGGCCCAAGCACTTGGGCCATCTGTACTGTTTTCCCAGGCCATAGCAGACAGCTGGATTGGAAGTAGAGCAGCTAGGGCACGAATTGGTGCTCATATGGGATGCTGGCACCACAGGAGGAGTCTTAGCCTACTAAGCCACAACACCAGTCCCCCACACCCATACACACATGCACCAACTTTTTAAATTACTCTCATACACCAGTTTCTTTATCTGTTCCTCTATTGGCAGAGGCTTCAGTTGTCCATATCATGAAAAATGTAGCAATGAAAATGGGAGTGCAGGTATTGTCCTGAGGTGGTAATTTCATTTTCCTTAGGTATATGCTCAGAAAAGAGAGCTTTGGGTCATATGATAGTTCTATTTTTAGCTTCTTCAGGAATCCCCATACTGCTTCCACAAGGGCTACACCAATCTATGCTCCCACCAACAGTATACAAGTGTTCCCATTTCTCTGCATCCTCACCAACATATGTTATCTCTTATCTTTGATAATAACAATCAGGATAGATGTAAGATTATATCTCACTGTGGTTTTGGTTTGTATCTCCAAGAACTCTGACAATCAATCTATACCTAAATATTTAGACTTTTCAAGACTGGGGCTTGAGACCAATGCTATTAAAAATCTTCCTGGTTAACTGAACATTCAGCCCAAGTTCAGAATCACTGGGTAGGCAGATTTCTCCCCAATGTCACATGACTGCATGTCATCAGAACTGGAATTAGAACCCTGAATTAGAAACCCATGCTGTTCCAAAGGTCTCCTCCCATTTTTCTGTCTTAGCACAAGTTGACCTTGAAGGAAGAATGATAGAAAATAAGAAAACTAGGGTTGGTGTTGTGGCATAGCCACCACCTCTGACATCAGCACCCCAGTGGATATCAGTTGGAGTCCCATGAATAGAAGACCAAGCTCTCTCTATAACTCTGACTTTCAAATAATGAATAAAAAAGAAAAAAAAATAAGAAAATACAGAATTTGAAAACATTTTAGTCAGAAGTCACCTTTAAGATCATCTAGAAATCCAAACCCATTGCTGCTCAACTGTGGGGGCAAAGATAAAATTTTACCCTACTGTCAAGGTCTGTGCCATAGCCAAGACTCTAATTTCCCCTTTCCAGGATTTCTAGTACTTTCATTTTTGTGGTTTTTACATGCACATGTTTACATGCTTTTTACATGTTTCTTTTTTAAAAAAAACTCAACTTGCAAAAACTCCAGTCAGTCTGCAATGTAATCCATTTCTGATTTCCCACATGATGCTACTTTGCAAAGATAAAAAAGGATACAAACATAAGGTCTGGAACCCCACATCATCAATTCCTTTAATCCCAGTTCCATAGCTTGGCAGCATAAAATAGTCTCATATTGCAGTGTGGAGGTGGCCCAAGGTGAAAGAAGAGAACCATGGAGAAGGTCTTACACATCTTTGCAGGTCATCTACCTAAATGAAATAGCTTCTTTTCTCCTATTTCTCTTGTCTTTTCTGTTTCTAAGGGACAGTTTTCTCATCACGTGAATTTTTCGTAAAAACTCAACTTCTGCAGCTTCTTAAATCTTACTTTAACTAGTATTGAATTGTGCAAGAAACAAAAAGGAGGAAGGCAGTAAAAATAAAGCAATAATACAAGAAGGAGGAGTGAGGAGAAGAATATTTATGTAGTACACACTATGTGCCAGATAGTGTGTTAGACACTTCAGCTCCAAGACCTCACTTATTCTACATGCAATCCTTTGATGGAGCCACCACTATTACTCATCATTTTACTGATGAGGGAATTGAGCAGTGGAGAAGTTAAATAATTTATCTAAAAGCTAAAGCAGAGCTTTGGTCCTAACTTCAAAGCATAAACTCCCAACCACATCATAATGACTCAACAACTACTATCAGCCTATTAAGTGAAAAATAAAAATTACACACACACACGCACACAGACACACACACACACATACACACACCTCAAAAACAATTAAAATTATTCCAAGTTTAATTAGCAATTCATTTGGTTTAAAAGTAGAGCTGAAAAACACTGGTGTTGTATTTGACCTTAGCCCCAAAGGAACTGAAGCAACCTCTTCAAGAAAACTATAGCATTGGCCGGCGCCGCGGCACACCGGGTTCTATTCCCGGTCGGGGCGCCGGATTCTGTCCTGGTTGCCCCTCTTCCAGGCCAGCTCTCTGCTGTGGCCCGGGAAGGCAGTGGAGGATGGCCCAAGTGCTTGGGCCCTGCACCCCATGGGAGACCAGGAGAAGCACCTGGCTCCTGCCTTCGGATCAGCGCGGTGCGCCGGCTGCAGCGTACCAGCTGTGGCGGCCATTGGAGGGTGAACCAATGGCAAAAGGAAGACCTTTCTCTCTGTCTCTCTCTCTCACTGTCCACTCTGCCTGTCAAAAAAAAATTAAAAAAAAAACTATAGCATTTTGAAATCATGATATTTGGCCAATAATACAATTTTAAGGTTAATTTGAGGCTGTTTAAAACCACTCACGGTGGTCCACACACAGAATTATTCTGAAATATGTTCTAAACTTCACATCAAAGATATTTGAATATTGCCAATCTATACAAATATTTTATGATTTCAAAACAAAACCTAATTATGGCCCAGATATTTGTACCTCATGTTGGAGTACCATTCCTCAAAAGCCAATTCACTTCCTAGAGAATTTATTTTTTTCTAAATTTTAAATTACCCAATGTAGCCATCCATTGCATTTAACAGGATCAATTATAGTTAGCAAAATGTATTAACCAACGCCTATCAAGAAATGTTAATTTTTTAAGTATTAGTTCTTTAGATTTCTAAAGATATAACTATGAAATCTTGAATCCTCCGCAGAAGTTATTAAATATTTTTATTCTGCTATCGTTCAAGGTGAAAAGAATATCTAACATTTAAACAGCTTCTTAAATCATGCACATGCTTTTGCACATCTATTATCATTTAGTACATTGCACTATGTAGGTCAAAGCTAAACTAGCCATATTATTTCTGTTATGTTGCCATGGGATTAGACTATTCATGTCATGAAAATGGACATAGCTTAGAGACAGGAATCAAATGATGGAGACAAACAATCAGTTCTCCAGAAGGAAAAGATAAACTCTAGGATTCTCCAGTCTCTAGTTCTAAGACTTTTATTTGCTATGTTGATAAATTATCTGGAGGAAAGATTGCACGGTAAATTACCCTATGTTTCCAAAAACATTAAGTTCTTCCATGTACTAAGATGTTTGGGTGAACTGGAATAAACTATAAACAGATTTTTCTGAGGTCACAAGACGTGGCCAAAACTGATAAGTGAGTTTTAATATCAACAAGTAAGTTCTGGAAAAGAGTAGTCCAAACTATCTAAATATCTGAATAGGTATACATACATTCCACCTTGAAGCATCAGTGCATGCAGATTATCAACCAAATTCCAACAAGCAAGCACACACACACACCCTGTACGCATTCGGCTCCAAGATAGGAAACAGACTGTAGTTGCTATTGAATACAATTTGAATAAAACTGCTTCATCTAAAACTTCCAACACAGTAATATTGATAACTAAGTAGAATATATGATCAGAATTACACCAAACTCAGAGGTACACTCCCTATAAAGGAATTGAACACAATCTAGGGAAAAGCATTGTAAATGACCCAGTTGCTGCCAAATGAGAACAGCTGACACATGTAAGAATCTGTCCATCTGGCAAGAAAAAGAATGGGAGAGCATATTTTCACTGGCTTTAAAATCATGAATAGTGCAAAGCAGGTGAACATAACTATCTAAGTCTTGAAATATTTTAATAAAAGAGTAGCATCTGAAATTTTGGAGAGAAATATTGGGCAAATGACAATTAGTAAACATAGTACTGAATTAACTTATAATGGATCCCTCTTTGGAAACCTTACCTGCTCAGGTATCTCTCTACTTCTGAAAACATTTTAAGAAGTAGGTCCCAAGGCCCTGTCTAGACCTCATGGTCTTGTTTCCCTCAGTTCCTTCCCAAGCACAGCCATAGCTCATTCATTTTTCATTTAGGGTCAGGCATTTGAACCAAGCTGGACCATTCACTGTTCATCTTCTGGCCATACTTAACTGGCTCAATGTGCACAACAGTCAAAAAAGTCACATGGGACTTTTTTTTTTAAACTAGAAATGGGAAAGGAGAATAGAATATAAAAGTCTTTGGAGATACAAAGCTCAGTAGCTTTGTTTCTCATCCTACAGAAGTTGCAGATGCACATTTACAACCAACTTACCTTTGACAAAGGAGCTAAAATCAATCCCTGGAGCAAGGACAGTCTGTTCAACAAGTAGGGCTGGTTAAATTGGATCTCCATGTGCAGAAGTATGAAACAAGACCCCTACCTTACACCTTACACAAAAATCCATTCAAAATGGATCAAGGCTCTAAATCAATGACCCAATACTAAAGAACATCAGGGGAACTCTGCAAGACATTGGCATAGGCCAAGACTTCTTGGAAAAGACCCCGGAAGCACAGGCTATCAATGCCAAAATTGACAAATGAATTACAACAAGCTGAGATGCTTCTGTGCTACAAAAAAAAAAAAAAAAAAAAAAAAACTCAGCAAAGTGAAAAAGGCAACTGACAGAATAGGAGAAAATATTTGCAAGCAATGAAACTGATAAAGGATTAATATCCAGAATCTATGAAGAGCTCAAGAAAGTCAACCACAACAAAATAAGCAATCCAGTTAAGAAGTGAGCAAAGGACTTGAACAGGCATTTTCAAGAAGAAATTCAAATGCCTGACAGGCACTTGAGAAAATGTTCAGGTTCAATAGCCATTAGCAAAATGCAAATCAAAACTACAATGAGGTTTTAGCTCACCCCAGAGCCATTCTGGCTCTTATACAAAAATAACAAACAATAAATTCTGGTGAAGCAGTGGAATAAGGTAACTTATTCCAGCCATTGTGGAAAACAGTATGGAGATACCTCAGAAATCTGGAAATAGATCTACTATATGACTTAGCAATCCTACTCCTGGGAGTTTACCCAAACAAAAAGAAATCAGTAGATGAAACAGTTATCTGTACCCCCATGTTTATTGCAGCTCCATTCATAATAGCTAAGATAGGGAATCAACCCAGATGCCCATCAACTAGTGACTGGGTAAAGAAATTATGGTATATATACACTATGGAATACTACTCAGCAGTTAAAATGAAATCCAATCTTTTGCAACAGAATGGATGCAATTGAAAACCATTATACTTAGTTGAAAAAGCCAGTCCCAACGCCATGGCTCCATAGGCTAATCCTCTGCCTGCAGCACCGGCACACCGGGTTCTAATCCCGGTCGGGGCGCCAGATTCTGTCCCAGTTGCTCCTCTTCCAGTCCAGCTCTCTGCTGTGGCCTGGGACTGCAGTGGAGGATGGCTCAGGTCCTTGGGCCCTGCACCCGCATGGGAGACCAGGAGAAGCACCTGGCTCCTGGCTTCAGATCAGCACGGTGCGCTGGACACAGCGCACCGGCCACAGCGGCCATTGGTGGGGTGAACCAATGGAAAAGGAATACCTGTCTCTCTGTCTCTCACACTGTCCACTCTGCCTGTCAAGAAAAAAATGAAAGAAAGAAAGAAAGAAAGAAAGAAAGAAAGAAAGAAAGAAAGAAAGAAAGAAAGAAAGAAAGAAAGAAAGAAAGAAAGAGCCAGTCCCAAAAAGACAAATACCAAATACCGTGCTTTCCCTGATCTGCGGTAACCAATAGAGTACCTAAAATGTAATGTTTAGGAGTGAAATTGACATTTTGAAACTTGGTGATTGTTTACAGCCCTTGTCTCTACTGTTTAAGAGCAGTGTTTTTTCTTCTTCATAATATTTTTGAACTCTTTACTTAGTGTACATTTAATCTTATGAGTGTAAAGTAAACTGAAAATAGATGTTTGTAAAAATTAAGAGTGGAAATGGAAAAGGGAGGAGGAAGAAGGGTGGGAGTGCAGTGGGAGGGAGGGATGGTGAGAAGTATCACCATGCTCCTAAATCTGTATATATGAAATAAATGAAATCTGTGCACCTTAAATTAATAAAAGTGAATGATGTCTACCTGCTGTGAGCAACATTAAGAGGGTTCTAATTTGAAAAATCAGATAATTTACTTTCACCTTTCACATCAGCACACTTTTAGGAGTGAAAGGGTTAAGATTAATAATTAAGTCAGGATAAAAGGCATAAACTGGGGCCATCGCCTTGGCATAGCTGGTAAAGCTGCCACCTTCAGTGCAATATCTCATATGGGCACAGTTCAAGTCCCGGCTGCTCCACTTCCAATGCAGCTCTCTGAAGTGGCCTGGGAAAGCAGTAGAAGATGGCCCAAGTTCTTGGACCCCTGCACCCACATCGGAGACTCAGAAGAAGCTCCTTGCTCCTGGCTCCTAGCTTCAGATTGACATAACTCCAGCCATTGCAGCCATCTTGGGAGTGAATCAGCAGAAGGAAGACCTCTCTCTTTCTCTCTCTCTGCTTCTGCCTCTCTGTAACTCTGACTTTCAAATAAATAAATAAGTTTTTAAAAAAGAGGCATAGACTGGGCATGTCTTGGACACACCCAGATACATGATCCACTGGTCCTTTCCAAGACACAGCGATAATGTCTGGCAGAGCCATGGGAGGAATGGACAATGGCTATTCTTATTAAATCGTGTTCGCACTGTTAGAGCACTAACAACTGCTTTGAAAAAGAATACTCTTCACTTTCATTATAGTTGTGAAGTAATTTGGTGATTTTTTTTTGTATTTCTGATTGCTATAGGAAACTTTAAAAACAACAGTAACAGCAACAGCAACAGGATGGTGTGGTGGATGTAGATTGCCCAGAACCCCTTGAGGGAGGACTTATTGCCCAACTGCTAGGAGTGGTGTCAGCAGACAGCCCTCTTTACTTAGTATATACTTAGCCTTTTATCTTTACTTAGTATATACTGAGCCTTTTTTAGGGACTGCTTCCACAGTGAGAGTCACTGTATCCAAGGGTCACACTATTCCTGGGGCTATCCACATACATTTACAGGCTGAAGTGAGGGTGTCAAGGTCTGGCCGTTTGGGGGTAGGCTTGCCAAATATAGCAAATGAAAATAAAAGGTGCCCAGGTTGAATTTGAATTTCTGATGAACAATTAATCCCTTGTAATGTCCCATTCAGACTTTGAAAGTGGCCTGTTTCTTATCTCACAACACCAGCTTTGCTTCCAGGCAATAGAACTCTAATGGACCATTCTCACTCCGGAACTCACAGAGTGTGCCCCAGCAGCTCTCAGGTCAGTGAGCCTTCTCCCTCTGCCTGCTTCCCTCCTTGCACTTCCACAGACACTACTCCCAAGATCATTCCCTAAAAAGCATCCTGTATGCAAAACTGTTTCTGAAAATCTGCTTCCCAGAAAACCCAACCTACCACAGATGCTGTCACCGCCTGTTTAAATCAACTTTTGAAAAATATAGATCATAAAAATAATCCCACAAAAGTTCTTCAGTGTCTAAAAGGACAATACAAAAATCACAAAATGCATGTTTCACTGGTGCTTATATTTAAATAGCTTTAATAACTTAAATTTATTAATTTATTTAAAATATTGGTAATTGGGTGGGCATTATGGCACAGCAGGTTAAGTCGCTTTTTAGGACACCTGCATCCAATATGAGAATGCCCAGGATTGAGCACCACCTCTGCTTCCAACCCAGTTACAGTTAGTGCACCTAAGCAGCAGCAGTTTGTGGTCCAAGTACTTAGGTTCTTGCCATCTACATGGAAGACCCAGTTGAATTCCTGGCTCCTGATTGGCCTGGTGCACTGATTCACTTCCCGAAGGCCTGCAAAAGCCAGCGCTCAGCAAAGCCAAAGCCTAGAGCCAAAAACTCAACCTAGGTCCCCCATGTGGTTGGCAAGAACCCAACTGCTTAAGCCATTGCCACTGCTTCCAGAGGTCTGCATTAGTAGGAAAGTGAAATCTGGGGCAGAGGTGGGCCTCAAAACACAAGCACTCCAATATGGGATAGGGGTATCTAAGCAATGTCTTAAACATTAGGCAAAATGCCCACTCCTTACATTGTCTTTCTTTGTCTCATTAGAAAACTGATGAATTTTTCATGTCTGTTCCTGTATTTAACATGCTATTTTGTTTGAGGTATATAAAATATCCAACTTTACACAAATATGTATATTTTAATATATTGGCAGATACTCATTTTTTATACTAAACTAAAATTACAAAAGTGGTTATTTCCTAAAAGTTGTACTGTAAAACCTGCAACCATATCACTATTGTACTCTGTTACATTAGAATACATAGGTGGATCCCTTTGACTCTTAGACCTATCAGTATGATCAATTGTGAACTGAAGTTGATCACTTGGACTAGTGAGATGGCATTGGTACATGCAACCTTGATGGGATTGTATTGGAATCCCCTGGCACATTTCTAACTCCACCATTTGGGGCAAGTCCTATTGAGCATGTCCCAAATTATATCACACAAACAAGTCTAGTGTCTGCTAATACTAACTGATAGAATAAAAAAGGGAGAGAACAATACAACATGGGAAGCGGGATACAAAGCAGACTCATAGAATGGCAGATGTCCTAAATAGCACTCTGGCCTCAGAATCAGCCCTTAAGGCATTCGGATCTGGCTGAAGAGCCCATGAGAGTATTTTAGGCATGGAAAGCCAAGACACTCTGAAAAAAAAAAAAAAACAAAAAACACCTAAATGAAAGATCTCTGTGAGTGAGATCATGAGATCGTGAGATCCCAGTAGAAAGAACAGGCCATCAAAGAAGGAGGTACTTTTCTCTGAAGGGAGGAGAGAACTTCCACTTTGACTATGACTTTGTCTAAATAAGATCAAAGTCAGCAAACTCAAAACGTTTCCATAGCCTTGGCAACTCATGACTAGAGCCTAGGGAGATTACTGATGCCATAAACAAGAGTGTCAAATTGTTAAGTCAACAACAGGAGTCACTGTGTACTTACTCCTCATGTAGGATTTCTGTCCTTAATGTGTTGTCAATGTGAATTAATGCTATAACTAGTACTCAAACAGTATTTTACACTTTATGTTCTGTGTGGTGCAAACTGATGAAATCTTTACTTAGTATATACTGAATCAATCTTCTGTATATAAAGATAATTGAAAATGAATCTTGATGTGAATGGAATGGGAGAGGGAGCGGGAGATGGGAGGGTTGCAGGCGGGAGGGAAGTTATGGGGGGGGGAATCCATTGTAATCCATAAACTGTACTTTGGAAATTTATATTTAGTAAATAAATTTAAAAAAAAGAATACGTAGGTGGAACAAGACATTTAGCCTAGGGGCTACGAAGCTGGTTGGAAATGCCTGTATCCTATATTGGAGAGTCTGGGTGGGATACTTTCCTCCAGATCCTGACTCCAGCTTCCTGTTAATGCAGATCCTGAGAGGCAGCAGTGATGGCTGAAGTAAGTGATTGGGTTCCTGTCACCTACATGGGAGACCTGGATCTGTGGGGAGCAGCCCGGACTGGACTGAGTTACTGGAATTAAGACTTATTCTATGCATCTGCTCTCCCACAATATGGCGCTGGGAGAGAAGTAAACAGCTTCCGCACAGCTGCCTCCAGTTCAACCAATAAACTGTAGGACTTGCTACTGATTGGAGGAGAGCAGCGTACTCGGCGTGTGGGCAGCCGAGTTAGGATTGGCGGAGGAGGACTATAAAGGAGGAGAGAGACGGCATGCACCAGGGAACATCTAAGGGGAACATCTGAGGGAACACCTGTGCAGCCCCCAAGAAAGCCGGCCGGCGGTGTGCCGCTCCCCTGCAGAAGTGGGGAATGTGGCCAGGGGGAACTGCCCTTCCACGGAGGTGGAAGGGATAGTAGCCAACCCGGGAAGGACCAGCAGCAAGCCCGGGGAGGGCCGAGCAGACAAAAGAACAGCGCAGGGTCCTGTGTCGTTCCTCCACGAAGAGGGGGAGCGACATAATGGTGCCGTGACTCGGATATGAAGCCTAGGCAGGGCTTAGTGTCGTTCCTCCACGAAGAGGGGGAGCGACATGGATCCAGCTTTGGCTGCAGGCATTTGGAGAGTGAACCAGCTGACAGAAGCCAGTGATTAGAAGACCTCTCTCTGTGTCTCTGCCTCTGTCTGTAACTATGCCTCTCAAGTAAATAAATAAATATTTTAAAAAATACATAAATCTATCTTACACATTGAATGAATGATCATTCAGAAAGTGGCCGGCGCCGCACAGTGGAGGATGGCCCAAGTGCTTGGGCCCTGCACCTGCATGGGAGACCAGGAGAAGTACCTGGCTCCTGCCATCGGATCAGCACAGTGCGCCGGCCGCAGCACGCCGGCCGCGGCGGCCATTGGAGGGTAAACCAATGGCAAAGGAAAACCTTTCTCTCTCTCTCTCTCTCTCTCTCACTGTCCACTCTGCCTGTCGAAAAAAAGAAAAGAAAAGAAAAGAAAAGAAAAGAAAAGAAAAGAAAAGAAAAGAAAAGAAAAGAAAGCATTCACATTAGACATCACATTTTTGGACTTTATATAGACTTTATATTTTAGCCTTTTTAAAAAAAATTTTTTTTGAAAGAATGACAGAGACAGAGACAGAGAGATTCTATCCGCTGTTTAATTTCCCCAAATGGCTGCAACAGCTGTGGCTGGTCCAAGCTGAAACCAGGAGCCAGAAACTGCAACCTGGTCTCACATGTAGGTGGCAGGGTTCCAGATACTTGGGCCATCATCCGCTGCCTTCCAAGATACATTAACAGATCTGGATCAGTTAACCCAGTGCATCACAACACCAGCCCCCTATATTTTAGCCCTTGTATAATCAACGTAGGTACTAATTTCCATTTTATGAAATTCATTTTATTATTTATTAAAGAGAAATATTGGTAGTCAATCTTTTATTTGATATGAAATTCTATGTTCTAAAGTCAAGAAGGTAACCCTCAATTATAGCATTGTTCTTTTAGGAATGCACAGTCTACTTTGTGGTGATTTACTTTATTAAAAGGCTTACAGGAAATGTGTTTTAGCAAAAATCAAGAATTGCTGAGAGAAGCAGACAGGCAGTACTGGACAGTGACAGGAGCCTGCAATTCAGCATCAAATGAGTGAAGGTCACGTCTTAACACAGTCTCAAAAGGGAATTAAAAAGTGACTCATATGAGAGGACTCAGTAATTTTGAACATACTACAAAATTGTCCTGTATTATATTTTGAAGTTTATGTTTAGTTAAATCTACTTTACTAGTTGATATAAAGTATTAAAAGGAAATAACAGGTTTGGCATGTATCCCTAATGTTTGATAGTATTTATGCCATTAAAGAAAACCAGGCTTTATTGTAGCGTGAGCAACTGGACAGATGACAGGCTATCATTTGGTGATACCCAACTGTTCATATCTTACATATTTTGTTTTCTGGGTCATTTCCTGGAGGTGAAGCAACATTTGAGAGCTAAACAGCCGAACACTGCATATGCAAGGGTTCCTCAAAAAGTTCATGAGAAATGAGATTAAAAGATAAGTTTATTTTGACACAAAAAAATCAAAGTCCATGGATAGATTTTTCATAATACGCATTTTATCATGACTCTTTTCAAGACCCTCCAAATGTGCAAATTTCAAAAAAAAAAATTTGCCCCAAGATAAACTTATCTTTTCATTCCATTTTCTGTGAACTGTGAGCAGTACTTGCTCAACAAGGTGAGACAAACACAAAAGGAACCCAGCTCCAGCCCAGTACCAAATTATTCATAAAGATGACAAACATGATTGGAATCCCTAGATGATGAAACTCATCTGGAACCCATTCTGCAATGCATCCACCCTTTGTCCTGTCCCTCCCTTGCCAGGCCCTCCCCTGCCCTGTCCCCACTTTGTTGACCACCATCCTCTGCATCTCTTTCTAGCTTCTCTGAACTCATATGACTTAACCTCCTCCCTCGTGGATGTTCTGTACCTCCCTGGCATGACTTTGGGATCACTTCTCAGAAATTAAGCCATGCTAAGCAGTTCAATAGGCCAATCAGGAGACATGCAGGGTGCTGGGAGGTCATGTTAAGTAGAGACTAAGGAGGGTAAACTGGGACAGCAATGCTCCCAGAGAAGGTACCCAAGGGAGCCAAGAGAGCCTCCATTCTCGGCAAGGGAGTGCTGACAGGAAGAAGCAAGGCCTTCAGAAAAGTTGGTCCATCCCCATTTGGCCTGGGATCAGACCCGTCTGCAGATTCTGTGGGCCATTTTTGTGCTTATTGCCAGATGAAAAACTCCCATGGTTGTTCCCAAGCAAGAAGAAATATCACTAGAACAATGAAAATGAATTTAGTAAAAATAGCACACCACAAAAGGCATGAAGCAAAGTTAGATAAAATAGTCAAAGGTCATAGAATCAGAAAATCTATGCATCAAAAGTCACTGAATTTGTCTTCTCCCTTGATGTAGGGAATCCCTGTACAAGTGCTGAAAAGCCAAATGCCTTCAGGGATCAAGCAGGTAATGAAGAAGTGAAAGTACCAGATTGTAGTGAATACTGGGGACAGTGGCAAACAAGGATATACACACTCTGTCTATTAGGGCAGCCCCTACACAGCTCTGTACAATCATTGTCTAGGTAAATGGGCCCAGTGCTGCTATATTTTTAAATTTTTTTTGACAGGCAGAGTTAGACAATGAGAGAGAGAGACAGAGAAAAAGGTCTTCCTTCCATTTGTTCACCTCCCAGATGGCCGCTATGGCCGGAGCACCGCGCCGATCCGAAGCCAGGATCCAGGTGCTTCCTCCTGGTCTCCCATGCAAGTGCAGGGCCCAAGGACTTGGGCCATCCTCCACTGCCTTCCCGGGCCACAGCAGAAAGCTGGACTGGAAGAGGAGCAACCGGGACAGAACCAGCACCCCAGCCAGGACTAGAACCCGGAGTGCTGGCACTGCAGACAGAGGATTAGCCTAGTGAGCTGCGGTGCCGACCCATTTTTAAATTTTTCAATAGGAAATGGTGACTTTAAAGTTTGTAAATACTAACTCTTCATCCTCATATTTTAAAACATTCCAACATCAAAGAAAACATGAAAGTGGACCAGACCTGGCTCACAGTAGGGATTCCTGCTCTGTGAAAAACTTTCTAGTAGTCCCAGTACACATCTTAGCAGCTCTGATATGGAGCTATCCCCTCTGCTGAACTCAAGCCCATATTGAAATAAATTTTAATGCTCTAACTCTGACCTATAGATCAACACAGACTTGCTGTCACCTTTGTTTCTTAAAATGTCCTGCAAGAGAACTTCCACTTTATGTCCCTGTGTAAAAACTGACGGGTTCGTGGACTCAAAGGGCTTCCATAGCCTTGGCAGCTCTTGACCAGAGCTTTGGGTGATCACTGACGTCATAAATAAGAGTGCCAGTTGTTAAATCAACAACAGGAGTCACTGTGCACTTGCTCCCCATGTTGGACCTCTGTCCTTAATGAGGTGTACTATGAGAATCAACAGTAAAACTTGTCTTCAAACTGTACTTTATACATTGTATGTCTGTGTGAGTGCAAACAGTTGAAATCTCTACTTATTTTAAAGTTGGTCTTCTGTGTATAAAGTCAATTAAAAATGAATCTTAATGGAAAATGGAATGGGAGAGGGAGTGGGAGGTGAGATGGGAGTGGGGGTGGGAGGGTGGGAGTGGGGAGAAGAAACACTATATCCCTAAAAGCTGTACATATGAAATTTGTATTCATTAAATAAAAACCTTCAGGAAAAAAATGTCCTCCAAAAGCAATGCCTAAGCTTTTCTTAGCTCTTACCTTTTCTAATCCTTCTATTCATTCTATCTCTACTCTTCAAACTTTCCTTGTTTACTCATTTATCACTGGTCAGGCTTTTCTTTACATAGTTTCCGTCTTGCTCCTTCTCAAATCACTGCAATGACTCCCTATTCTCTTCATTTAAGGAGTATGTGGGCCCGACCCAGGTACCTATTTAAATCTCCCGTTTTATACTTTCTGATCTCACAGAGGGTTAGTAGGAAATGATTCTTCCCTACCCGACCTTTCTTTACAAGGGAGTAAAAGTCTATTAGCTTATACTCCTAGCTTTTCTCTGTCCTTTTACTTTTTCAACATCTAGGGTACAGAAATGATTTATCTGGTGAGTAAATCTGAAGACAATAAACTAGGCATGCCCATGTTGGCTTTCTTTTCTCCTGCTCAGGTTTCCATTCTCCTACAGGGAATGAGCTACCCATAAAGAAAAGAATTCCTCTTTCAGTATTTTCCATCAGTAATAGAGTGATGCTTTGGCCTCTGTCTGTCAAATTTCTATAGAACCTGGGAAGAAAACTGGGAAGCTATTTATTGGGACCTATGAAAAATACAGGCCACCATGTTCCTTTGCAACTCGGGAGATCTGGAAATACCACAGATCATTATAACTGAAAGAAACCTCAGAGAACATTTAGTTCCATCTTGTATTATAGCTAGGAGAAGTGAGTCCCAGAGAATTTAAATGACTCATCCTCAAATTAGTTGTAGATTCTAAACCAGATTTTGAAAACAAGATTTAGAAGTTTGAAAAATTTATGCTAATCATAAAAATACATTGCTGTGTGGCAAAATTCAAAACAAATGTTATGGATTAGAAATTATGCATTTTGATTAAATAATTCTGCTATAACATTTACATACTCTATTACTTTAGAAGAGTACATCAAAAATTTAATCTAGTTTAGTTTAGTAAAGGTGGTCTCACAGTCCAGCACTCTGATAGTTCTTATTAGAGAGGAGCTATATTAGAATCAGGTTCTCCAGAGAAACAGACCACACACACACACACACAGAGCACACATACACACAAGTTCAGTTCATGGAAAATGGAATCTGAAACCAGGTTTCATTTTGGCGTGAAAATTTTGAAATCCATACTTAGTTTTTTTTTTTCACAATCTATATTGTCCATGAAATTTTTGAAGACTTTTTGTACATGTTCCTTTCTAAATAAAGAGGGGTGGGCACTTGGTGCAGCAACTTAAGTCAATTTGAGAAGCCCACATCCTATATTGGAATCCTAGTTCAAGTCTGGGCTACTCTGTTTCTGATGGTTTCCTGGGAGATAGTACAGGATAACTCAAGTACTCAGGTGCCTGCCACCAACATGGGAGACTTGTTGGAGTTGCAGGCTCCTGGCTTCACCCTAGCCAGACCCAGCTGCGGTGGGCACTGGGAGGGTAAATTGGCAGATGGAAAATCAATCTCTCTTTCTCTCTCTCTCTCTCCCTCCCTCTTGATTTCTACAATGCATATAAGCACTTTCAAATAACATAGAATAAAACATTTTTTAAAAGTTTATAAAACTTACAGTCCCATTTTTTAGATTGGTCACATGGTCAGAGCTAGCATTGTCATTAACATTATTATTATATTTATTAAGTATTTGCCTCATGTGATTATGAAAGATGAGATGTCCTATCGGAAAATCTCATTGGCAAGTGTGAGACTCAGGAGAGCAAACGTGTAGCTTCAGTCTGAGGCCGCACACGTGAGCATCAGGAGAGCCAGTTGTTTAAGTCCCAGTCTGGAACAGACAGCAGCCTCTAAACACAATGAAAGCTAATATTTCAGTCTAAGCCTGAAGGCCATGAGAGAACAATGTCAGCTCAACCAGTCAGTCAGGGGCCATTCCCATTCCCCCTTACTTACAGAAAGCTCAGCTGTGTGTTTTATTCAGGTCTTAGAATGATTAGATGAGGGCCACCAGCATTAGGAAAGGCAAAATTCTCTACTCAGTCTACACAATAAATTAACCGCATCTAAAAGCACCTTCATTGGAGCAGTCTTTGTGGTGCAGTGGGTTAATTGCCTCTTCAGATATTCGCATTCCATACCAAAGTGCTTGGAATTTAAGCCCGCCTCTGCTTCCCATCCAGCTTCTTGATAATGTGCACACTGGGAGTCAACCAATGGGAACTCAAGAACTTGGGTCCCTGCCATCCAATGGGAGACCTAGATGGAGTTTCCGGCTCTTGGGTTCAGCCTGGCCTGTTTGGGGCATTTGGGGAGTAAACCAGTAAATGGAAGCGCACTCTCTCTTCCCCCTCAGTCCCTGTCATTTGCCTTTCAAATAGATAACTAAACTTCAAAGCACCTTAGTAGATATACTCAGAATGTCTGATCAATATCTTGGGATTCCATGGTTCAATCAAGTGGTCACAAAAAATTAATAAACATGGGGGCCAGTGTTGTGGCTCACTGGGCGAAGCTGCCACCTGCAAAGCCAGCATCTCATGGGATTTTCTTCAAGTTCTGACTGCTCCACTTCCAATCCAGCTCCCTGCTAATGTGCCTTGGAAAGCAGCAGAAGATGGCCGGAATGTCTGGGCCCCTGCATCCATGTGGGAGACCCAGAAGAAGCTCCTAACTCCTGGCTTCAGCCTGGCCCAATTCTGACCACCATTGCAGCCATTTGGGAAGTGAACCAGAGGGCGGTAAATCTCTCTGTCCCTCTCTCACTGTCACTCTCTCTGTTACAGCCTTTCAAATAAATAACTCCTAAAAAGAAGATTCAGTGCTGTGTTCCCTGGTGTTAACATTCCTCATTTTGAATCTAACAATCTAACACTCCTAGGCCTGGAGAGTGTTAGGTTTGGGGAACAGGAAGTAAAAAATTTTGCTAGCATGGCACTTTGGTAATAATATGTGGTGATGTTCCAATTTTGACAATTTGATTCCAAAAACCATGAATTCTGTCAATGGGAGACAGAGCACTACATATTGGATGCTGATTCCAAGCGTATGCTGATTCTGGAGAACCATACCCACATCCTGCAAGATGTCGCCACCTAGTTGGCAGGGTAACTGAGTATCTCAAGCCCTCTGCTTCAACATGATGGAGAACGTGGTAAGACCAACAAATTCTGTGAGCGTGGACCATTGCCACACTTCTGCTGTGAAGTGAGTTCTTTGATCAGAAACACTGCTGTGTGGAATACCATGAGGGTGGATAATACATAAGTTTTAGGAGCATTTTATGCAGGGAAGACAAATCCATACACAGAATAAACGTCTTTTACAGTAACATCAACACACTGCCCCTTCCATGATGGAAGAAATCCAATGTGATCACCCCAGGGAACGGTGCCATTTGTGGGACTCAGTGTTGACCCCTGTCCCTAGCAGATAGGGAACTCAGCAGTAACCATGACCAGGGCAGCCATTGTGAGTTGAAGTCCATGATGCTGAGCCCATATATAACCCCCATCCTTGCCACCACTGTCCCCTTTTTATGAGCCCACTGAGTAATAATAGGGGTCACTTGAGTAAGAGCCTGACTGGCATCCACCAAGTGGGTCATCTTTTTAAGTAATTATTAAAATTCCCCTCTGCTGAAGTTACCTTCTGGTGAGCATTCATATGGAACATCAGTATCTGAATTTTTTTTGCCCACTCAAGGAGGTCTGCCCACATACCTCTCTCCATATTTCCTTAGTACCAACATTCCAACTGTGTTCCTTCAAGGTCCCTGATCATCCAGTGAACCCAGTGCCCACAGCCTGTGAATCAGCATAAAATCTCTTATTTAGTCATCTCCCCTTCCAAGCAAATTGCACACCAGGTACAGTGCCCAGAGTTGTGCCTCTGAGATTTCCAGTCTCCACTGTCCTACAGGGATGTCCCAGGAAGGGAGGGTAATGATACCTCTGTTCACTTTCAGGTGGTCTCTTCATATTGTGCAGAAACATATGAACACCAGGCCCAAGTCTTCTGTTCCTACATCAGTTGATCATAGGGAACTCCTCAGGATGCTACAGGTGCAAGCTGGGAGAGAGAAGGCAGTGCAAGAGGCGTGGGGACTCAATGCCCAGGCTCAGATGTGTCCATTAAAAGTTTGTACGGAAACTTTAATTACCAATGCAGCACGGTTTGGAGGCTCAACCCTCAAGAATGGATTAATGCCATTCCGTAGAAGTTAGTTCTTATAGAAGTGGGTTTATTCTCAAAGGAATGGGTTGTTGTAAAAGCATGATCACCTTCCTCAGCTTTCTCTTGCTCCCACCCTCTTGCCCTTCCATCATGTGAAGTAGCAGGAAGTCGAGCAGAAGCAAGCATCTGCTCCTGGACATCCAGGCCACTAGAACCATGAACCAAAATAAACTTCTTTCATTTATAAATTAGCAAGACTGTGGTATTCTATCATAGCAAAAAAATGAACTAGGATAGGTCACTTTCTCATGTAGCTTCCTGATGCCTTCAGAGCATATTAGGCCAGTTACAAAGTATCCTCTCCTCATCCACCATTTTGTTTTCTGTGATTTCAGTTACCCATGGTTAACTGAAAAATTGCAGAAATAAACAAGTGCTAACTTTTAAGTTATTCTGAGTGACAGAATGAAATCTTGTGCCATCACTCTCTGTTCTGACCAGGATATGAATCATCCCTTTGTCCAGCCTGATCACTTTGTATAATCTACCCACCTCTTAGTCACTTAGTTGCCCTGTTATGTACCAGATCAACTGTCATGGGACTGATATTGCAATGCATGTGTTCAAGTAAGAAGATCCATAGTAATCTAACACTACGTCACAACACCTGTGTTATTCACCTCACTTCAACTCATCGTATAAGCATTGTATCATTTCTTCACACCACAAGAAAGGTCCATGTTACAGCTTACCAAAAACCACTAGAATCCTTTCTAGCTCCCCAAGCTGTAACATCAACTGCAGAATCTGCTTACACAGCCCATATCAATAAATTTGACCTGATTCAACTTTTCATAGTCTTTTCAGTAGGATCTCACACTTTTAATATCCATTCCTATGCATGCTGCTGGATTTCTGTATATATACATTTTAAAACTCTAATAGTTCTTTCAGAGTCTAACACACCTTCTCCCGTGTCAGTCCTTGTACCTCTCCCCTTTAGGGGCCTGCTGAGACTTGAATCTATTCGTGGATCTAGAAGCAAAGAGAGGTGGTAGGAGTGAGTCTAAAGGGAATCCAACCTTGCCTGGCAAGGTCCTCAGGGTGGGGTATTACAGTGTCCTCAAGCAGTACTTAATAAATTCTCTCAGAGAGAGCTAGAGAAGCAATGGGAATGAGGCCTCCTCCACTAACAACAAAACTCATCAAAAATTTTGAAAAAGAAATTTTTCTTTCCCGAGGTAGTCTTTCAGGTTGCAAAGAATTGCTTCAGCCCATAGTAAGGAACATTGAATTTTATTGAGTTGCATTGTAGCTATAGAGAATGTGAATATGCCCAGCACCATCAGCAGAATGGTGTGTGTGTGGTGTGTGTGTGTGTGTGTTGTGGGTTGGGGAGCAATGAAGCTGGGCTAGTTGGCTCATAATATATTTGTTCTTGCCCATAAATCTATAGTTCTGA
Source organism: Oryctolagus cuniculus (assembly GCF_964237555.1). Lineage (NCBI taxonomy): Eukaryota > Metazoa > Chordata > Mammalia > Lagomorpha > Leporidae > Oryctolagus > Oryctolagus cuniculus. The sequence continues at coordinate 33,454,892 of NC_091434.1, forward strand.
GGAAGACAGAGATCTAGACATCAAGATGACCAAAAGGCAGTGTTTCACAAAGTTAGTCACATCAGAGCCCACATAGGAAATGACAATATTTGTATGGCACTGTGGGGTGAACAGAGAGGTCTGTTTTCTGCCAGAAGTGGCCAGCCCAGTGGTCCTGGTTCCCTCAAGCCATATGTACATACCACAAAGGCTGAGATACTCAATATCTTTGTAGGACCTTATGCCTGCACAAATCCCTTGAAAAACTCTGCCTTAACTTCAGGGATTATGATTTAATTATCTTTCTTTCCCTAAAACCTGGCATAGAATTACAGCATTCAAGACACATTTATTGAGAGATAGACAAGAATATGCATGCTACTTCTGTTGTCAGGTGATGGGGAGCAAAGGCTTCAAATAGATGATGTCCCCAGGATATTGGAGTGACTGTTTAGAATCAGCTTGATCAGAGAAATCTGATATTGGTTCTCATCTATCACTTGAATGAATTTAAAAAAAATAACAAAATGCAGGCAATAATATGAAATAGGCACACATTTGTTGCTGATAGAAATGCAAACAGGCACTACTGTTTTGGAACAGTGAACCAAACACCTTAATGCTTTCATACCCTTGGACTTTTATGAATCTGTCATTAGGATTACTCAAAAAGACAAACAAAAAATGTATACCCAGTAATGTTCATTCTAATGTTATATTTTACAAAAGGGCATTGATCATGTAAATTATTATGTGATAATATTTTTAATTTTGAAACTTTATTTATAGAATTATTTGAAGATAGAATTTTTTGAAGATAGAATTTATTTATAAAATAATTGATGAAACTATAAAAGTTATAAATGGAACTGGCCTCTAAAAATTAAATTTCTATTAAAATCAAGAAACCAATACTTGACAAGAGTCAAGTAAAACCTATGGCATTTTTATAGGTTATGTCACCAGGCCAAATCATTTTTCTCAAATCAAGTTATTCAAAGAAGGGATTATGAACCATTTCTATCACTAAAGGAACTTAAAAGCTTGTTGGTAAAAGAATGCAAATAAACTATTTAAATCACATTTAAAGACAATGATAGGGAAGAAATTCCAACATGGTAGATTATTAATTTTTGATTATATCCTTCAGATAGCTACTGGAGAAGTGCTCATCTCAGCTGGAGTGGCCAGAAAACATGTTTAGACAGGGTACAACTAAAGCTGACAGTGAGGTATGGGATATATTTGCATAGTTAATCAGGAAGTAGAAGGTCATGGGCAAAGAGGACCCTAAGGAAACTAAAAAAGTGTACAAATGCTCAACTGTACAAAAATGTGTACAAATATCTGAAATGGTCTTCTCTACTTTTTTATTTTCTTATCTAACTGTACATCACTCAGGTTGCTCAAGCCCCTACTGGAAGTCACTTCCTCTGTGAAGGCTTTCCTTAACCTCTTCACTCTTCAAGTGCCATATTCCTAACACACACACACGCACACGCACATGCACAAAGCCATTCTCATTTCTGGTTTATCTCTGTCGTCTGTACATTCACGTAGTGTTGTATGTATTGTCTTCTTTTTCTTTTTTTTAATTTTATTTAAGTTATACAAGCTTCATGTATTTCATATATACAGATTTAGGAACATAGTGACACTTCCTCCCCAGCCCTTCCTCCTGCCCACACTCCAACACTTCCTCCTCCTCCCTCTCACATTCCCACAACTAATTTTTATAAAGATTGATTTTCAGTTTACTTAACAATGGTACAGTTAACCCTACAGTAAGTAAAAGAGTTCAGGGGCCAGCGCTGTGGCTCAGCAGGTTAATGCCCTGGTCTGAAGCACTGGCATTCCATATGGGTGCCAGTTCTAGTCCCGGCTGCTCCACTTCAGATCCAGCACTCTGCTATGGCCTGGGAGAGCAATAGAAGATGGCCCAAGTCCTTGGGCCCCTGCACCCACCTGGGAGACCCAGAAGAAGCTCCTGGCTTCTGGCTTCGGATTGGCACAGCTCCGGCCGCTACTGCCATCTAGGGAGTGAACCAGTGGAAGGAAGACCTCTCTCTCTCTGCCTCTCCTCTCTCTGTGTAACTCTGACTTTCAAGTAAATAAACAAATCTTTAAAAAAAAAAGAGTTCAAAAAATAGTATGAAGAAATAAAAAAAACAGTTCCTCAACAAAAGAGACAAGGGCTACAACAATCATCAAATTTCAGAATGTCTGTTTCACTCCAATACATTACATTTCAGATACTCTATTAGTTACCTCAGATCTGGGAAAACATATGATATCTGTCTTTTTAGGAATGGCTGATTTCACTAAGTATAACAGTTTCCAGTTATGTCCATTATGTTGCAAAAGTCAGGATTTCATTTTTTTAAAATTTTATTTAATTTATACAAGTTTCATATATTTCCGATATACAAATTTAGGAATTTAGTGGAACTTCCCCTCCCTCCCACCCACATTCCAACCCTCTCCCCCTCTCAGATTCCCATTCTTAACTTTTTATAGTGATCTATTATCAGTATACTTAGTGATCATATAGTAAACCCTACTCTAAGTAAAGGAGTTCAGCAAATAGTATGAAGAGAAAGAAAACAAAATAAAATAAAACTAGACTAAAGCCTGTGCCTCAATGGAAGAGACGAGGGCTATCAACAAACACTCATCCATTCTCAAAATGTCTATTTTGCTCCAATACATTACATTTCAGGTATTCTATTAGATCAGGGGATTGGCTAATTTCACTAAACATAATGGTTTCCAGTTGTGAACATCTTGTTGCAAAAGAGCATGTAGGCTTTTTTATAGCTGTGTAGTACTCCATAGTATACATATACCAAAATTTCTTTTTGGTCAATAGTTGATGAACATCTGGGTTGATTCTATATCTTAGCTATTGTGAATTGTGCTGCAATGAACATGAGGGAATCGATAACTCTTTCATATACTGATTTATTTTGGTTTAGGTAAATTCCCAGGAGTGGGATGGCTGGGTCATATGGTAGGTCTATATTCAGAGTCCCGAGGTAATGCCATACTGTCTTCCCCAGTGGCTGCACCAGTTTACATTCCCACCAACAGTGGACCAAGGTACCTTTTTCCCCACATCCTTGTCGGCATTTGTTCTTTGTTGATTTCTGTATGTGAGCCATTCTAACTGGAGTGAGGTGAAACTTTGTTCTGTTTTGATTTGCATTTCCTTGATGGCTAGTGATTCTGAGCATTTTCTCAAGTGTCTGTTGGCCATTTGAATTTCCTCTGCTGAAAAATGCCTGTTTAAGTCCTTTGTACATTTCTTAACTGGATTATTTGTTTTGTTGTTGTTGTTGAATTTTATGAGCTCTTTATAGATTCTGAATGTTAACCCTTTATCAGTTGCACAGTTTGCAAATATTTTCTCCCATTCTGTCAGTTGCCTCTTCACTTTGCTGAGTGCTTCTTTTGTGGTGCAGAAGATTCTCAGCTTGATATAATCTCATTTGTTAATTTTGGATTTGATTGCCTGTGCTTCTGGGGTCTTTTCCAAGAAGTATTTGACTATGCCAATGTGTTGCAGAGTTTCCCCAATGTTCTGTAGTGATTTGATGGTATTAAGTTGTAGATTTAAGTCTTTGATCCATTTTGAGTGGATTTTTGTGTAAGGTATAAAGTATGGGTCTAGCTTCATACTTCTGCATGCTAACACATGATTTTTATTTCCATTTTCCCATAAACTTTGAAATCTCTTTGGACAATGTTAGGAAGCTATAGAAACATTGAAATAGACTGAAATAGACATTTTTTTCTCAAAAAGGAAATGAGAAGTACATACTACTCATTATGAGTACAGTTATCTTAAAAATGAAGTGAGTTTCCTATAAATCTTACAGCAATTCACCCGTTAGATAAAAGTCACATACACAATGTCTTTGAGACACAAGCCTCTTTTCCATCTTGGAACTGGGATGATATGAGACAACGTGTAATATTCTATGTTACGTGTTTATGTCTATGTCTATGAGACACATCCATAATGTTCTGAGACATGTATGCACACATGTTAAGAATGCTTTTCATGTAGATAAAAGGCTATGAAAAGCCTCCTCAACTCTGCCTGATATGTCAACAATTGAATTGCACCATTGCCCCAGTATTGACCCTGGGATCATATTTTGCAAGAATAGTCCCAGACTGGATTTTATTTCCCCTATGAGACCATCTCTTCAGATTCTCTTGCTGCCTGGGCTACCTAGAAAACATTTTATGTTTGAATTCACAAAGTCCTACCCCCTATTTGTTTTCTCTGTATTCCAGATGAAAACTAAAGAGTTATTTTTTTTAGTTCATTTGCTCCTCCTGTATGTTTCTACAGGCAGCTGAAAGAAGGCAGTTTGTGCCTTTAATATGCTGACTGGAAATCTCCTAGCAGATACATGAGTTTATTACATACCCTTTCTAGCTTCCATGCTACAGATGACAGTTTTGCTAATAAATCTGCACAAAATTCAAGTCACTTTTCTTCCAACTTCTGGAGCAATTTCTTCTGTGTCCTTTAAGCTTTCACTATCAATATCCTCAGGAATTCCTCCAGCTTCTGCCTGCCATGAATCCCCAAGCCAACCTCATAGGTTTTAAATTTTGTTACGGCAACACCCTACTTCCATGATTTAAATTCTCTTTTGGTCCCTTATTGCTGTGTAACAAACTGCTCAGTACTCAGTGGCCACAAACAACACCACGCTGTTACTCTCATTGCTCAGCTGCTGACTGGGCACATGCAGATGTTTCCCCAGGTGTTTCTTCTGCTGGTGTTATTTAGGGTCTTTCTTGTGAATTACAGTCAGATGCTGTTTGTGGTGGAGGTTGCATTTTGGCTGTGGCTGGGACGCTAGAGAGCTGGGCCTCTCTTACTCTCCATGTAGTCTCAGGTGTCTCATCTATAGAGAGCCTCCCTGTGTGGTCTTTCTATTAGGGTAGCTTGACTCTTGCATCATGGCTCTGGATTCTCCAAATGGAATATTCCAAAAGGGAAGAAGAAGAATCAAGTAGTCCTTTAAAAGACTGGAATGGGGTCCGTCAGTGTCAGGGAGGGCTGGAGTTGTGGCACAGTGAGCTAAACTGCCATCTGCAATGCTGGCATCCCATATCACAGGGCAGGTTCAAGATCCAGCTACTCTACTTCTAATCCAGTTCCCTGATAATGTGCCTGGGAAAGCAGCAAAAGATGACTCAAGTTTCTAGCCCTCTGTCACCTTTGTGAGAAACCCAGATGGAGCTCTGATCTCCTGGCTTTGGCTTTGGTTTTGAGAAGCTCTGGTCATTGTGGCCATTTGGGGAGTGAATCAGCAGATGGAAGGTTTCTCCACCACCAACAACAATCATGCTGCCTTTTAAATACATTTAAAAAAAATTTTAAAGACTGGAATTGGTTCTATGTCAGTTCCACTACATTATGAAATCTTGAGTGCGTTGGTATGGGGGGGACCATTCAAGGACATGAATACCATGAAGCACGCAATTTGGAAGCTATCTTTTATCTACCATATAGTGTGTGTGACTAGGTATTTGCAAGTGGAGATAGCACAAATGGGGTAGTGTTCATTAAATACACACATGGTTGTATTAGAAGTGCTGCTCTAGTTCAGCTAGGAACCTCTGATACATTTCAATATGCTTTGTGTGTAGGTGTGGATAGATATCAGAGAATTTGAAAGTGTCTTATGACAAAAAATTCAGGGAACACTTACACTTTGTTGGGTCAAGTGATGTAGAGGGAAATGAACAATAGGAGAAACATTAGCCTGGAAGGCAAGGAATTCTTCATCTAAACCAAGGATTGCCATCGTACAGAAGGGTAACGTTGGATAAGTTTCAGTATTATTCTTAGTTTCCTGATAGGAACCTTTTCCTGGTTAAAATTCTAGGACACTGATCGCATGTTTTACTCTTAACTTGTATTTCAAGACTGAGAGGAAATATTACTTTCTTTGTGATACCTTTGTGATACCTTTGTGATACCTACATCTATTTACAGCTTATGTAGAATTATGCAAAACTCTCAGATTTATGGCAACCAAGATTGCAAAATGTTTCAAACGCTTAGCCACATCTATAGAAAAGTGATTTGCTAAGTCAAACATTAATTTGAATTATTTAGCTGTGGGCTGAAAAACAGAGTTTGTCATTTGTTAGTCTATTTTTCATCATGAGTGTAACAGGTGAAGGTTTCTATGTAGATGCCCATTTTAACACTTCCTTTTAATGAGAGTAGGATAACTGCTAAAGCAAGCAACCAAAGCATTTCAGTGGTTTAACATAATAAAGGTTTCACTTTCCCTCATGCAATCATTCAATATGGGAGTTTGTTGACAACTCCTGAATGAATCTCCTCCTTTTCTCTTTTTGATCTTTACTTCCTTTTTATTTCTTGAAGGCTGCTCCATTCAATTGACAAGTGAGGTGAGAGTGGCAGGGTTGCTCAGAGAAGGTTTTTATGGTCCAGGTCTAGAAGTGATGTTTTTTTCTTCTGATTGTATTCCACTGGCCAAAACCCAGTCACATAGCTCCAAAATGCAGTTTAGCTGTGTACGCAGAAAAGAGATTAGTTATTGGTGAACAACCTGCACCCTCAGTTACTATGTTCTTTCTTCTTTCATCATCTTATTCAATAGGCCTTTGGCTTCCACTTTCACTTTAATATTAGACTGTGCGGGGTGGGGTGGGGGCAGCACTGTAGTGTAGTGGGAAAAGCTGCCACCTGCAGTGCCAGCATCCCATATGGGCACTGGTTCATGAACCGGCTGCTCTACTTCTGATCCAGCTCTCTGCTATGGCCTGGGAAAGCAGTGGAAGATGACCCAAGTCCTTGGGCCCTTGCACCTATATGGGAGACCTGGAAGAAGCTCCCTGATCCTGGCTTCAGGCTGACACAGCTCCAGCCACTGTGGCCAATTGGGGACTGAACCAGTGGATGGAAGACCTCTCTCTCTCTCTCTCTCTCTCTCTCTCTCTGCCTCTCCTTCTATCTGTGTGCAAATCTGACTTTCAAACAAATAAATGTTAAAAAATTAGACTGCATGAGTAGCAAAACACAGAAGTGTGTGAACAGATTTCAAAGGGCTCCTACTATAAAGTGACTCAGGGTTGTGACCTCAGGGTAGAATGAGGGTAAGGGGGTTCATTGGTAAATACTTACGTTCTCTTATGTACTAAACATTACATTGGGAAAAAAAAGGTCTGAGTTTATACTGATATTATTACCAAGCAAAATGCTACTTCATAGTGATTTCTTCATGTTACTCCCATACATTAACACACAAAGTAATGGGCAGCTTCAGCCCAAAGAACAGAACAAATGAATGTCACCATTTGAATGATGTTGGCTTTTAAAAATTGTTTATTTATTTATTTTAAATGCAGAGGATGAGAGAAAGGGAGATGGGGGAGGAAGAGAGGGAGAGAGGGAGATGAGTAGAGAGAGAGAGAAATGGGGAGAAAGAGAGAGAGAGAGAGAGAGAGAGAGAGATGCGTAGATAAAGAGAAATATCCCTGGTCCATTGGTTCACTTATCAAGTGCTGGTGACAGCTAAAGCCAGGAGCCCAGAACTGAGTCTGGGCTGGGAGAGACCCAAGTACTTGAACCATCATCGGCTGCCTCCCAGGGTGTGTGTTATCAGAACTGAGATCTAAACGCAGGAACTCCAGTAGGGAATGCAGACATCCGAAGCTGCATCTTAGCTGCTGCACCAAACGCTTACTCCTCCCCCATTTTGCATTTCGATACCCCATGGGTCCTTTCTGTTTTCTCCCCAAGTAGCCAGAGTCATTAAAGTCACAAAACTGCATATTTTCTAGTGATAAAACATGTATCTGGACAGTAATGGGACTTCTCAGTGCTCACACAGTTAAATTTATGAAGTGAAAGAAATACATTCTGGTAACAGGGCAAAATTTACTTCTAAAGAGGAAATGTCAACCATATTGCAAGTTCATGTCAACACAGATTGGCAGAAAGATATTCTCTCTGACCATATGCTAAGGGCTGTGTCCTTTTCTGGGTAAACTCTCCACATGTCACTGCTTGATAAATGAATCTTAGTAAAACATACTGAAGATGCGAAAGACAATAACAAGACATCATATTTTTATTGTCTTTATGTCTGTTACAAAGTGTCTGTGTTCTAGAAATACTTTAAGTTTAAAAATGGACTTAGCTGTGAGTTGTTGGCATGGAGAGAAAAGTCGCTATCCATAATGGTGTAGAAAATGTCAAAGTTTAACTACTGCTCTCAAGTCTTAACAGTGACCACAGACTAGATTATGAAAATGGAGTTGAATGGTTCTTTTTCAAGCTTACAAAGAGACTATTTTATTCTCACTGATGTTTTTGCCAAGATCTCTTCTTTGCTAATTAGATCCTCATCCAACTTCACCTTACTTAATCTTCTACTTTGCAAACTCTACCAAGATTAGCCCAAGGCTTGAATTATGAATTTTAAAATATGGAATCTTATTGTTATCATCATAAAATTAATATATTTCCATGGTGTCAAATTAAAAAATGCAGAAAAGTAGAAAGGGAATTAAGACTTGCTCAGTCTTATTACCCAGAGACAATGACATATCATTTTGGAGTATTCTCTAAATGTGGATTTTACAAAGTGCAACAGTTGTAATCACACTATATATATATATATATATATATATATATATATATATGCATCTTGATTTTTTTAAAGAGTGAGCCTCAGAAACTTTCATTTTAATATGCCTTGTCCTCCCAATTCTCCCACAGTTATAGAGAAATAATGCTCTGATTTTATTTCATTTAGTTTCACTTTTATTTGAAAGGGGGTGAGAGAGAAAAAATATGTTCCATCCATTGGTTTACTCCCCAAATGCCCACAATAGCCAGGAGCCCAGAATTTTATCCAGGTCTCCCAGATGGGAGGCAGGGACTCAAGTACTTGATCCACCATCTGCTGCCTCACAGGATATGCAGGATATGCATTAGTGGGAGGCTACATCAGAAGTGAAGGAGCTAAGACTCAAAGCAGGAACTCTGATATGGGATGTGGGTGTACCAAGAGTTATTTAACTGGTGCACCAAATGCCTACCCCATGCATCTTTTTTCTCTTTACAGTAGCATTTTCTGTCACATTACAGAGTCCACAGCCATGATTTTACTACAATATTTTATGATGAAAAATAGTACTATTCTAGAAAATTTAGAAAATATCGGAAGATGAAGGAAACCATTGTCCATAATCTTGTCATTCAGTGGCCATTTTGAATTGTATATATATATTTATAATGACTGAAATTATAATTCTTATATCATTTTGTAAGATTTCCATCACTTAATAGTGCAACATAAGCATTTTCCTATGTCATCAAAACTCTTTCTACCACTGAGAGACTATTAGAACTCATAAAAGTGTTTGATAGAGTGGCAGGATATAAAATCAACAAAGAAAAATCAATAACCTTTGTATACATAGACAATGTCATGGCTGAAAAAGAACTTTTAAGATTAGTCTCATTCACAAAAGCTACAAAAAGAATTAAATACCTTAGAATAAATTTAACAAAGGATACCAAAAATCTCTATGATGAAAAATCACAAAACACTAAAGAAATAGAAGACATTAAAAAATGGGAAAATCTTCTAAATTCATGGGTTAGAAAAATCAACATCATCAAAATGTCAATACTACCAAAAGCAATTTACAAATTCAATGCAATCCCAAACAAAATATCAGTGATATTTTTTACAGATCTAAAAAAATGATGCTAAAATTCATATGGAAACACAAGAGACTCCAAATAGCTAAAGCAATCTTATACAACAAAAACAAGGCCAGAGGCATCACAATACCTGATTTGAAGACATACTACAGGGACATTTATAATAAAAACAGCCTGGTACTGGCACAAAAACAGACTTGTAGACCAATGGAACAGAGTAGAAACTCCAGAAATTGATCCACGTATCTACAGCCAACTTATCTTTGACAGCGGAGCTAAAATCAATCCCTGAGCAAGGACAGTCTGTTTAACAAATGGTGCTGGGGAAACTGAAATTCCACAAACAGAAGTATAAAACTAGACTCATACCTTATACTTTAAACAAAAATCCACTCAAAATGGATCAAAGACCTAAGTCTACAATCCAATACCATCAAACTACTAGAGAACATTGAGGAAATTCTGCAAGTCATTAGCATAGGCAAAGACTTCTTGGAAGCACAGGAAATCAAAACCAAAATTGACAAATGGGTTACATCAAGTCGAGAAGCTTTGGCACTGCAAAAGAAACACTCAGCAAAGTGAAGAGGCAACTGACAGAATGGGAGAAAATATTTGCAACCAAATCAACTGCAGCTTTTAAAAGGTTAACATCCAGAATCTATAAAAAACAAGAAATTCAACAACAACAAAATAAACAATCCAGTTAACAAATGGGCAAAGGACTTGAGCACGCATTTTTCTTTTTTTATTGTTTTATTTTGCTTTAATATTTATTTTTTAAAACTTTTACTTAATAAATACAAATTTCAAAGTACAATTTTTGGATTATAGTGGTTCCCCTCTCCCCATAACCACCCTCCCACCCGCAAACCATCCCATCTCCTACCCACTCTCCCATCCCATTCTTCATTGAGATTCATTTTTAATTATCTTTATATACAGAAGATCAACTTAGCATATACTAAATGAAGATTTTAACAGTTTGCACCCACATAAACACACGAAGTATAAAATACTGTTTGAAGATTAGTTTTACCATTAATTCGCATAGTACAACACATTAGGACAAAGATCCTACATGGGGAGTAAGTGCACAGTGACTCCTGTTGTTGATTTAACAATTGAAACTCTTTTTATGACATCAGTGATCACTTGAGGCTCTTATCGTGAGCTGCCAAGGCTAAGGAAGCCTCTTGAGCTCACGAACTCCGACCTTATTTAGACAAGGCCATAAACAAAGTAGAAGTTCTCTCCTCCCTTCAGAGAAAGATACCTCCTTCTTAGATTGCCCCTTCTTTCCACCAGGATTTCACTCACAGAGCTCTTTCATTTAGGTTTTTTGTGTTTTTTTTGGTTTTTTTTTTTTGGGGGGGGGGGTTTGGTTTTTGTGTGTTTTTTTTTGTTTTTTTTTTTTTTTTTTTTTTTTTTTTGCCAGAGTGTCTTGGATTTCCATGCCTAAAATACTCTCGTGGGCTTTTTAGCCAGATCTGAATGCCTTGAGGGCTGATTCTGAGGCCAAAGTGTTGTTTAGGTCATCTGCCATTCTATGAGTCTGCTGTGTATCCTGCTTCCCATGTTGGATCGTTCTCTCCTTTTTAATTCTTTCAGATATTATTAGCAGACACTGGTCTTGTTTATGTGATCCCTTTGACACTTAATCCTATCTTTATAATCACTTATGAACTTAAACTGATCATTTTAACTAGTAAGATGGCATTGCTACATGACAACTTAATAGGATTTGGAATCCCCTGGCATGTTTCTAGCTCTACTATTAGGGTAAGTCTGAGTGAGCATGTGTGAACAGGCATTTTTTTCAAGATAGGAAATTCAAATGGCCAACAGACACTTGAGAAAATGCTCAGGATCACTAGCCATTGGGAAATACAAATCAGAACCACAAGAAGGTTTCAACTCATTCCAGTTAGGATGGCTCACATTTATACATCTACAAATGACAAATGCTGGCGAGGATGCAGGGAGAAAGGTACCCTAATCCACTGTTGGTAGGAATGTAAACTGGGGCAACACTGTGGAAGACAGTATGGAGATACCTCAGAAATCTGCATATAGACCTATCATATGATGCAGCCATCCCACTCGTGGGAATTTACCCAAATCAAAAGAAATCATTATGTTTAAGAGTTATCTGTACTTCCATGTTCACTGCAGCGCAATTCATAATAGATAAGATATAGAATCAACCCAGATGTCCATCAGCTTTTGACTGGATGAAGAAATTATGGCATATATACACTATGGAGTACTATTCAACTGTTAAAAACAATGAAATCCTGCCTTTTGCCAATAAAATGGACATAACCGGAAATCATTATACTTAGTCAAATAAGGCACTCCCAAAAAGACAGATACCATGTGTTTTCTCTGTTGAGGTGACTAATAAAGTACCTGAAATGCAATGTTATTAGAATGAAATACATTTTGAGAATGGATGATTACTGGAGCCGGTGCCGTGGCACAGTCAGTTAATCCTCTGCTTGTGGCACCAGCATCCCTATGGACTCCAGTTCTAGTCCCAGATGCTCCTCTTCCAATCCAGCTCTCTGCTATGGCCCGGGAAAGCAGTGGAAGATGGCCCAAGTCTTGAGGTCCTGCACCTACGTGGGAGACCAGGAAAAAGCGCATGGCTCCTGGCTTCGGATCTGTACAGCTCCAGCTGTTGTGGCCATTTGGGGAGTGAACCAACGGAAGGAAGACCTTTCTGTCTCTCCCTCTCACTGTCTGTAACTCTTTCAAATAAAATATTTTAAAAAGAGAGAGAGAGAGAGAGGGAATGGATGATTTTTACAGCCCTCGTCTCTTCCATTAAGGAATGGTGTTATTTTTTTCTTCATCCTATTTGTTGAACTCTTCTACTTATTGTAGGCTTAACTTATATGCTCATTAAATAAACTGAAAATAGATCTTTGTAAAAATCAGGAGTGGGAATATGAGATTAAGGAAGAGGAAGAGTTGAAGTATGGGAGGAAGGGAGAGGAGGGGGGGATGTGTCACTATGTTCCTCAATCCGTATATATGAAATACATGAAACTTGTATAACAAATAAATTTTTTTAAATGTGTTGGAGGGAAGTTAGAGTCTTTGTCTTTTTATCCACTGGTCTTCACATTTATGGGATCTGAACACAAGGAAACTTGAGCTAACCTGATAAGATTTAAATGACAAGATCCCAGGTGAAAAGCCTGGCATTGTATCAGAATATTTTAATTATCTTGGGAAGGTGATGAGTGAATTTTGCATGTGAGAATGATATAGATCATTGGGAAACAGATGGTGGACAATGGTAGCTAGTCTCCAAAGATGGCTCCCCATTGTATCATGACTGTAAGTATTCATGTCCTTGTGTGGTGCCCTCCCACATTGAATCTGGCTGAGTTAATCAGTAAAATTCATTAAAGGTGACACCATGCTATTTTCTTTTTTCAAATATTTATTTATTTATTTATTTGAAAGGCAGCATGATGGAAGACACAGGGAAAAAAGAGGAATCTTCCATCTGTGACTTTACCAACCAAATGGCCACAACAGCCAGGTCTGGACCTGGCCAAAGCTAGAAGCCCAGAGCTCCTCTTGGTCTCCAATAAAATCAGCAGGAGCCTACGCACTTGGACTACCTTCCACTGCCTTCCCAGGTGCATCAGCAGGAAACTGTATTAGAGGAGGAGGAGCCAGGACTTGAACTGTGCACTTAAAAGAAGAATCTTCAAGAACCCAATGTGCATTTTGACCTGCTGTGCCCCAATGCCAGCCCTGATGCTATAGTACTTTCAAGCCCTGCCTTTAAGAAACTGACAGCTTTTACTTCCTCTATCTCAGAATGTTTGCTTCAGGGACCTCTATGCTCTTGTGTAAAATGTCCTGATACTTGATTGAATGGTCAAAATTATATGGGGGGGGAGGGGCTGGCACTGTGGTGTAGTGGGTAAAGCCGCTCCCTGCAGTGCAAGCATCCCATATGGGTGCTGGTTCAAGTCCCAACTATTACGCTTACAATCCAGCTCTCTGGTGTGGCCTGGGAAAGCAATAGATGTCCCAAGTCTCCCACATGAGAGACCTAGAAGAAGTTCCAGGCTCCTGGCTTCAGATCAGCCCAGCTCCACCCATTGCAGCCATTTGGGGAATAAACCACAGATGGAAGATTCTCTCTCTCTCTCTCTCTCTCTCTCTGCCTCTGTATCTCTGTCTTTCAAATAAACAATTTTTAAAATATGGTGTAGCCATAGGACAGAAGAGGCCCTGAGACCACCTGTAAAATGAAAGGGTCCCAGGGATCCCAGGAAGTGTATAAATGACTCCAATCCTAGCCACCACTTATTGCAACCTCATGAGAAACTCCAAAAGACTCACAGAACTGCCCAATTGATTCCAGTCAACCAAAAAAACTCTGAGGGTAATGAAATGATTATTCTTTTAAGCCATAAAACTTTAGTTATTTTTCAATCAGCAAAGATGACCAACACACTGATTTTCATGATGCCTAAGGATTCCATGGGAAGGAGTTTGAACCTACACACAACAAAGGTCAGAAACATGCAGGTACATCCAACAGATTTGTGAAGAGGGCTACTGTAAGTCAGCCTCTAGAAAGGGGTCTACAGAAGTGGGCCAGAATTAAGGATGAGTCGAAAAGAAGAAAGCACTGGGTGTGAGTTTAAAAGGGGTTAACTTTAAACCACCCTAACCCATCCTTCAGAGTGGCTATATATCATGGGATGAAAAAGATTATCAGGAAAAATTAAAACAATGACATCACTATGAACTGAAGCAATTCTGCAGGCAGATATCCTCCTTTTTCTTACCCACATCTCTCTCATCCCATGGCCCTATTCCTGCCAAAGGAAGGACAAAAAATAAAATGTTACCAACAAGTCAGAGAAAAAATTGAGGCCTAAATGTAAGGCATATGGTATACAGCTCAAGCAGAACAATAGAGAGGTTAGGCACCAAACGTGTGGACAAGCTAAGAGATAATTATTAATGATTACTGACAATTAGGGAAGCCACCAGAGGGGTGCAGACTTTGGCTGTTGACAGATATTAAGGGGATCTATTAAAAAGTTTATGAAAGTGCATTGTATGAAGATCTATGCATGGATTTTAAATTATTCTGCTCCAAAAATTATTTCTTTTAATTCCATTTTCCACAAACTTTTTAAAGTATGTTCATATGCAAAACAATCTCCAATTTTTGTGGGTTCACAGAGAAAACAAAGTTGAGGTGAGGTAAGGTGGAGTGGGGAAGGCTATTAATCTAGAGACAAACAGTTGACATGTCTTATCTAGTAGCCACCTGTCTGTTGGAGATATTTGGGTTGCGCATGTCTCTTTTTTAAAAGATTTATTTATTTTATTTGAAAGTCGGAGTTACACAGAAAGAAGGAAGGGCAGAGGCAGAGACAGAGACAGAGAGAGAAGTCTTCCATCCGCTGGTTTACTCCCCAGTTGACCACAAGGGCCAGAGCTGTACCAAACCGAAGCCAGGAGCCAGGAGCTTCTTCCAGGTTTCCCACATGCAGGGGCCTAAGGGCTTGGGCCATCTTCTACTGCTTTCCCAGGCCACAGCAGAGAGCTGGATTGAAAGTAGAATAGCCAGTTCATGAACTGGTGCCCATATGGTATGCTGGCACTGCAGGGAGCAGCTTTACCCGCTACGCCACAGTGCCAGCTCCGCATATATCTTTTAATAGGGCTGACTTATCACGGCGAGCAAATAGAGTTTTAATCGTCTTTGCCTAGTACACAGTAGGTCTCAATAAGCATTTGATTAGAAACATTATGGCAATCAGAAGTAAAAGAAAAATCATAATGACTCCAACTGAGGTCAAATATGCCTTAGGTGGGTTGTCCTGCTATTATTTTGAATGGCCCATTTGGCTGAAGTCAAACTGCAATTGCTGTATGTCAGGTGAAAAAGTTAGTAGCAAACACTAAGTGTAAAACATTAGTCATCCCAATTAACATGAGATCTAACCTTGTGCACAAGCTAGTTCTTATTTTCCCTAATTAAAGTAATTTCTTAAACCAAAAGGGGAGGGAAAAATATAGTTGATCATTGATGGGAGAAAAGTGTGATAAAGTATTACAAACGTCTATTTGTCTCATCCATCACCTTCCATGTGCAGAAAGCAAAGAAAAATAATACCATACCCTTATGAAAGTGATAGATCAGGACAAAGAAAATAAACATTGAGAACCAGTTTCACAGTAGGGAAAGCTCTTGTTAATTATGTTACCTCCCCTGAGAACTTCCTTGATAAACACCCTGAGGTTGCTAAGATAACATGAGGAAGTCAGAGCCCAGGGGACACAGGGGAACCTAGTAAACTGCTGATCTCAGGATACTAAGCTCCAGGATTCAATTTTGATAAAGGTTATATGAACTGTGTCCCTGACCATATCAAATATTTTTCACAATTTCTGCCCAGTTCATTTGCTGTCTCCTATTACCATACAACCCACACCCAGTAAAGTAGGAGAATCATTATTGGAAGATTTGGTAAAAATGACTGCAAATATAAACTCCTTTAATTCAATGTTTTCCCCCATAGGTTCACTGAGGTATAATTGGCAAATAAAAACTCTAAATAAGGGATGAGCATTTCTCTTATAGTTAAGACAATGGTTAAATAACCCACAAACCATGCAGAGTTCTTAGGTTCCATACTCAACTCTGGCTTCCTGCTAATGCAGACTCTGGGAGGTAGTGATAGTTTTAAATAATTGGGTTCCTGCTACCCACAAGGGAGACCTGGGCTGAGTTCCTGGCTCTTAGCTTCAGTCTTGACCTATAATAGATATTTGGAGAGTGAATTAGTAGGTGGGAGCATTTTTCTTCCTTGCTTCCTTCCTTCCTCCCTTCCTTCCCTCCTTCTTTCTTTCTTTCCTTTTCTTCTTTTCTTCTTTCTCTCTTTCCCCCCTCTCTTTCTTCATCTCTATATCTTTTCTTTCTTTCTATATATCCATCTATCTGAAACTCTGCCTATCAAAAAATAAATTGAATACTAATAATTGTACACATTTACAATGTATGTGTATTTTGAAAAGGTAACTCTCTTTTACTGTGGGTGGGAGTGTAAATCAGTACAGCCATTTTGGTAACAATATGGAAATTCCTCAGAGAACTGCAAGAACTGCTAATGATCCAGGAATCCCACTTTAGGGCATATATCGAAAACCAATGAAATCAGTGTGTCCAAAAGATTCATACAATCACATGTTTATTGTAGCACTATTCACAACAGCTGAGATATGCAATCAACCTAGTTGTCCATTGACAAATGAATGGATAAAGAAAATGTGATATACTGGGGTTGATACTGTGGCACAGTGCTGCTTGCAACACTGCCATCCCAAATGGGGGAGCTGGTTCAAGTCCTGACTTCTCCTTTTCTGATCCAGCTTCCTACTAACGCTCCTGAGAAGGCAGTGGAGGATGACCCAAATACTTGGGTCCCTGCCACCCATGTAGGAGACTAGTATGGATTCCTGACTCCTGGCTTTGGCCTGGGCCTAATCTGACTGTTGATACATTTGGCGAGTGAACCAGCAGAGAAAGACCTCTTTATCACTGTACTCTCACTCTGTCTCTGTATTGCAAATAAGCAAAGAAATTTTTAAAAGAAAATTTGGGGGGCTGGTACTGTGGCATAGTAGGTAATACTGCCACCTGCAATGCCATTATTCCATGTGGGTGCCGGTTCGAGCCCCAGCTGTTCCACTTCCCATCCAGCTTTCTGCTATGGCCTTGGAGAGCAGTGGAAAATAGCCCAAGTCTCTGGGACCCTGCACCTATGTGGGAGACCTGGAAGAAGCTCCTGGATCCTGGCTTTGGATCGGTACAGCTCTGGCAGTTGTAGCCATCTAGGGAGTAAACCAGCGGATGGAAGACCTCTCTTTCTCTCTCTGCCTCTGCCTCTCGGTGGCTCTGCCTTTCAAATAAGTAAATAATTCTTTTTTTAAAAAAAAAAAAAAAGAAAATTTGGTACACATACACAATGGAATATTATTCAGCCACTTAAAAAACTAAAATACTGATTTTGCAGCAGTATGGATGGAACTGAAGAACATTATGTTAAGTGAAATAAATCAGACACAGAAAGACAAATGCTTTATGTTCTCACTTATTTGTGGAGACTAAAAAGTTGATCTTCCAGAAGTAGAGAATAGAATAGTGGTTATCAGAATCTGGGAAAAGTGTTTGGGAGCAAGGGGTGGAAAGAGGATGACTAGTGGCAGGACCCCTATTACTTGAGCCATCACTACTGCCTCCCATGGTCTGCATTAGCAGAAGCTGGAGTCAGAAGTCCAGAGCAGATGCCAGAAATTAAACCTAGAAGCTCTCATAAAGGACATAGGCATCTTGACTGCAGCATGCTCTACTTCCTCCCATCCCCTACAGGGTTTCAGCTTTATGAAGCATCTGTTTCACACAGTGATCAGAGCTGTTCCAACCTCCTTTCATGGTCAGGGCAGACCCACCTAGCCTTTGGTTTTCCATAGGGATGCTGGCTCTGGTGCCCCACTACATGTGAGCCACTTTGGTTTTCATTGCCTATAGGACTCACACTCCTAACTCTGCCTATTTCTGGACATACAGCCCAGCAGGACTTCACAGCAGTCCCAGCTTACTGCTGGGTGTTTCCATTTCGAGCCCATGACATGCTTCATTTTGGAATTTGTTCCCCAACAGCTGTGTCTTTTAAGTTTGCAGGAGAGAGAAAAATGTTAAGGATTCATTCACAGTAACATTTAATGGGGAAATCGGGGGGGGGTGATAAAGAAGGGTGTAGCTATAGAGAAATCTGTAGATCAGGAGATAGAAGTCGAAGAATATCACAGTCTTGTTTAAGGATGGTCTTGCTTCCTAAGACAGAAATAATCTAACCAAAGGTAGCAGGTATGTCATCTGCAGAATGGATGTTGCTCGCATGCATATTTACTGTGGGCTCCAATACTCCCATTACTGATCAAAGAGAAGGAAAGGAAAGTGCAAAAGCATCGTGGGATGCCAATTAACCCATACAACTATTCAAGGTCCATCCTCATCAACTTCTTAACCTCCAGTTTAAGAAATACGACAAATAGATAATTGTGAAAAATGTCATTGAAAAATTCACCATTCCTGTAGATGGGAGCCTCTTTTTGCATGATTCATGAATTTGCATCAAGTGTTTCAGAAATTCCCAGAGTTTCCCTAAGTTCTTTTCTTCCTGATACATGCATAAAACATTTTTATTTGGTTTTATATTTATCTCCACATTCTTGATGTCCAAATGCTGAACTGAGCTGGAACACCATCTAAAAGTGCATACTCTGCTCTCATGTAACTGCTCTCTATGCACTTAAAAGAAGAATCTTCAAGAACCCAATGTGTTCTTGACCTTATGTTTCCCATTGTCTCAATTTCCTGCTGCTTTCTATTTCTCTATCTCCTGCCAGATACCATGGTAGGTTGGTAGGTACATAGGTAGGTAGGTAGGTAGGCTGATCAGTAGGTTGGTTCGTTGCTTGGTTGTTTTTAAGTCCAAGCATGTCATTTATGCTGAAGACACTACTTTTTTATATTTTGGTAACTTTTAGTCCTTGTTATTCTACTTTGTAGGTTAGATTTACCTTCAGCCTCCACATTTGTACCAGCTGAAGAATCCTTCCATCAACACATTTTTTTAACTGGAGTTACTGTTGGCAATGCTTCCTAAGGCCTTATTCATGCAGGAAAAAGCAATGTCTTCTCCCACATGTTTTCTAGCTTTCTCTGAGGTCAACAGAAATACTGCTTTCTCAACCTTTCTCTGACAACACACACAACCCCTTACTCCTATGTTCCATTTCCATTGCCCTCTAAGATGTGCTTATCTCTTTGGGGTAGGCTTATATTTGTTTCAAACTTTCACCAGTACCTAAAGAAGTCCCATTCCTCCTTTACAACATTTGTATCTAACCTGTGCCATCCTTCCTCTTATGTTCTCTGTCCACTTGATCTCAAAAAGAAAATCTGTTTTCAAAGCTAATCCTGTGCCTATCCTTGTCCACACTGTCCACTTCAAAGCCCAAGGAAGATTTTTCTGATCTCGATCATATTTTGAATCTTTCTTCCTCTTTGTCTACAGTTTTTCCCTCTGCTTCCAAGTAAACATGATATCAAGAGCCAAAGTGTTCTGGCACAAACAATCTCTATATTTTCCAAGAAGATAACACATTCCTGTAAAGGAAAAGTCAATTTAGGCAAGAGAGGGAGGGAGGGAGATAGCTATCCTGACAAACTTGTGATAAGAAGACTTTCTTAAATAAGTTGCTAAAAGCAAAATGAAAACAAACAAAAATGAAAGAAGACTGATCAACTTGATTGTATCAAAATGATCAGAGACTCCACCAATAAGGCTAAAAGATAAGTAAAACCGGTTATGAGAAAGTATAGACAAATACTGTACAAAAGATTATTTTACAGATTAATAAGAAAAAGGCAAACAACTTAATGGAAATGTGAACAGAGATTACAAACAAATCATTCATAAAAAAAGAAAATACAAATGGCCAAAACAGATTAAAAGGTTGTTCAATCTCACTAGAAACCAAGAAATGCAAATTAAAACAATAATGACATATTGTGTCTTTCCAATGAATTGGCAAAAAAATGTTTAATTTTATTAATGAGTGTTTGCAAGGTTTTAAGAAACTGGATGCTTTCAGATGCTGGTAATAGGGGTGTAAATTTGAGAAGTTGAACATCTCTTGCCACCCATTAGTTCCATAAAGTTCCACATAAAACTCTGGTACATGTGTACAGAGGAAACTTACATGAAGTATCATGCAGTGCTGTTTAAAATAGAAAAAAATACATTTTAACTGCCCACTAGCAAGGAAATAGCTAAAGAAATTATAGCTACATAATAGTATGTTATATTGCAGTTAAGATGCGTATTTACTAAATTCGTTTGTGTCAACATGGATAAACCTCAAAACACCATTTCTAAGTTAAAGAGGAAACTTGTACAATAACCATATGACACTCTTTTCTCCATCACACACACAAATGATACTAAAATGATATTCTGAAAACTCACAATAGTGGTTACCTCTTAGAACTGGAAAGACATGTATGTCACATATAGGAATTGGAAAAATAGTAGCTAACATTTATAAGGTGCTTATTGGTGCCATATGATATATGAGTGCTTTATTTGCATTATTACGTTTGAGTCTTAAAACCACCTTGTGAGGTTCATGTTAATATCCATTCTCTAGATAAGGAAACTGAGGTTAAGTAGCTCACTGAACATTGTGCAGCTGATGGCCTGGTAGAGTTAAATTTGAGCCTAGGTAATTTGGCCCCAGAGTCTCATTTAACCATGCCATAATGCCTACCATTCAGCACTGGAGGAGTAGGAGAATGCTCAAAGAGGACTTAAGGGCAGCTTTAGCTATAGGTTTCCAGTTTTTGGAAGGAGAAAGTAATCAGAAATCACCCACGTAATTTAAAATAGGAAAAGCAACGACTGACCTATTTTAGATGGCACCACGTCCAAAAAGAAAAGAAGAGTGCATGAGAAAAAAGGAAGAAAGGGAGAAAGAGAAGAAGAAGCAAGAAGGAATAAGAAGAGCTATACCTATCTTCATTTGTTTAATGATGAACTTTACAACTCTGGCTTATTAGACACCTATGTTGTTCCAAAATCCACACTGTGATCAGGATTTATCACAGCTCATGTTGCGGGGTGAGTAGAAAGAGATAAAAGAGGGAAAAAAAAAACACTGAGGTTGTTCTTCCTATCCGCTGATGCCCTCAGCACCATCAGTCCAAAACTGTGTACAGAGAAGCTATGACTGTTTTGAAGCAAGCCCTCCTTTGCCTTTGAAATTAACTCCCAACCCACTACAATCTGTGCTGTCTCATTACCCAAAGGATTTGCCTGGCCTGCGGTCATCCTCACTGTTTGGCTATAATGGAAAGCCAAGGCTACTCCAATCGAATTGCAATTAAAGCAAGGAAGAAAGAAAAGTTTTTTCTTATTCCCTAGTAACCATCTATTGTCCCCAGGACCTTCCAGAAGGCAGCAAAATGTGTGAATCTGAGCAGAGCCCTTGACCTCTTTTATTATCCCAACTGCATGGGAAAACTAGTTTTCCAAAAAAAGTCAATAAAGGACAGAAAATCCTACAAAATGAGATAGAAAGCAATTTTATTACCAGGAATCATATTTAACACAGAAAGTTCCTGGCCCAAGTAGAGTGGCCTAAGCTATGCTCTTGGACTTGACCAGTTCAATAGCAGCTGTCAGTCTCTTTGTGGGTGGAGTAATAGCTGAGAGATGTGAGATTTGAGCTCCCCCGCCTGGCAGAAGTCTTCCACCAACCTTGCTGGGGTGAAATAGCTTTTGGAGACCAACCTAGGTTTCTTAGGTCTATGTGCGATTCACTTCTCTTCTTTGTATATAATTTTTTTCAATACCATTTTCTGAAATAATACTTTAAGAATTCTTGTCCTATAACGTTGCATCTTGCAGTAAGAATTTAGCCTGGAATAGTTTTTCAGTAATAGATTATATGATCTGTTTTATTCCAGTTTTGTCAACCCACACTACAGTTCTTACATGAATTAGCTTTTTGAACAAGTTTTTATTTTTAGAGATACGTTGCAACTAATTTAGTATCTTATTTTCCACTCTATGATCAAAGAGAAAAATAACTCTGGCATGTGTCATTCACTCATGTAGCCCTCAAAACAAAGTTCTATGAATAAGAACAAAATAAACCATGTTGGGTTTAATACATATTCCTCGCCCCCAAAATACCTCAGGAATACAAAACACAGAACCTCTTAGCCACAGCTTGCAGTGTTTCCTTCCTTGTCTGTCTTAGGAACTCCTTCCAGATATAGATCAAGCCATAAATTTGGCAGCTCTTCTTTCTGCTGCAGCATATTTTCTCATTCAGAAGAAAATGTTCTTTCTCTTAAAGGGTAAAATGACCAAAAACTAGAAGGCAAATCACAAACTGGAAAAAATACTACACATGTATATGATAAAGTGCTTATATAAAACTATGAGAGAAATACTATCCCAATGCATACAAGCATATAAAGATTATTTCCAAAAGAGGAAACACCAATGGGCCCTCCAAAATTAGAAATTCTTTACCCTCTAAAGAAATTTTTCAAATAAAACTTAAAATAATATAACATCTTTTGTCCACCATATGAACAAAGATGTTTAAATTGCTAGAATGTTGTGTGTATATACAGCAAAATGGACATTGGACAATTTAATTTTGAAAACAATTGGAAAAAATAGCAATGGTAGCCTTAAAAATATTTATGCTATTTGACCTTCGGGATTGATACTGTAAACATAATTCAAAATAAGGAAAACCTTTATGCACAAGAGTATTTATTGAAATATTATGACTAGGTCAAAGTGATCAGTTTCAGTTCATAATTGATCATATTGATAGAATTAAGAGTCAAAGGGATCACATAAACAAGACTAGTGTCTGCTAATACTAACTGATAGAATAAAAAAGGGAGAGAATGATCCAATATGGGAAGCGGGATACACAGCAGACTCATAGAATGGCAGATGTCCTAAACAACACTCTGACCTCATAATCAGCCCTCAAGGCATTTGGATTTTTAAGCCCATGAGAGTATTTCAGGCATGGAAAGCCAAGACACTCTGGCAAAAAAAAAAAATGACCTAAATGAAAGATTTCTGTGAGTGAGATCCCAGCGGAAAGAACAGGCCATCAAAGAAGGAGGTACCTTTCTCTGAAGGGAGGAGAGAACTTCCACTTTGACTATGCCATTGTCTAAATAAGATCAGAGTTGGCAAACTCAAGAGGCTTCCATAGCCTTGGCAACTCATGACAAGAGCATAGGGTGATTACTGACGCCATAAATGAGTGTCAATTGTTAAATCAACAACAGGAGTCACTGTGCACTTACTCCTCATGTAGGATCTCTGTCCTTAATGTGTTGTACTACATGAATTAACGGTATAACTAGTACTCAAACAGTACTTTATACTTTGTGTTTCTGTGTGGGTGCAAACTGTTGAAAGCTTTACTTAATATATGCTAAATTGATCTTCTGTATATAACGATAATTGAAAATGAATCTTGATGTGAATGGGATGGGAGAGGAAGTGGGTGATGGGATGGTTGCGGGTGGGAGGGAGGTTATGGCGGGAGGGAAGCTGCTATGATCCAAAAGTTGTACTTTGGAAATTTATATTTATTAAATAAAAGTTTAAAAAAAGAAATATTATGACTAGGAGCAAGCATTTCACCTAGCAGTCAAGACACCCGTGTCCTAAAGAGTGCCTGAATTTGATACCTGACTCCAGCTTCGACGGTGATAGTTCAAGTAATTAGGCTTCCACCAGCCATGAGAGAGACCTGAATTGAGCTGTATCTCCAAAATTGGCTACAGACTTTTGGAGAGTGAACCAACAGATGTGAGCATTCTCTCTCTTGCTCTTTCTCTCTCTCACTTACACTCTTCCTCCCTACCTTCCCTCATAAATAAAAATAATATTTCAAGAAACAACCTAAATATTCAACATTAAGATGTTACTAACATAGTTATCTTAACCTAGTTGTTCTCTGTTCTGTTTCTATATTAAACTCACTTGGGGCACTTAATTTTCACAAGAATTATGCCCAATCCTCAAATTAGACCAATGAAATCAAATCTCTAGGAGTGGGACCTAGGCATGCATATTTTTTTAACCTTCCAAGTGATTCTCATGTGTATCCAAGGTTGAGAACAAATTGGTTAAGGACAGTAAGATAGGTTGTTATTCAGTAAGATATTATGCATCCAATAAAAAAGCTATCAGTTCTGGAAAAAAGTATTTTATTTTGATTCAGTTCAAAACCTACCAAAAAGTTGCAAGGTTCACACAAAGGATTCCCAATTACCCATTATCCACAGATTCTATTTACGTCTGGCCAATTGTTTGGGTTTGAAACTGATTTGGGAAGACAGCATTAGTAGACTTAAAAATATTCATATCATTTGACATCTGGGATTTATGCTAACAACATCATACAAAACAAGGGAATTGCTGTATGCACAAATATATTAATTGAAATATTATGGCACATCATCCACAGACTCCATTTGAGTTTGTTCCAGAAAAGGATCCAATTCAAGATTTCACATTGTTCCCAGTTATTATCACCTGATATTGTCTTGTTATGACTCTCATGATATGATATCATGACCTTAATATTGTGTAAGATTATAGGACAATCACTTTGGAGATATCTTCCAGTGTGGACTACTATAGTTTGAACATGATTTGGCTCCCCAAAATCACACAAATGTTTCAACCCCAAAG
Organism: Oryctolagus cuniculus; assembly: GCF_964237555.1. NCBI lineage: Eukaryota > Metazoa > Chordata > Mammalia > Lagomorpha > Leporidae > Oryctolagus > Oryctolagus cuniculus. The sequence continues at coordinate 33,479,969 of NC_091434.1, forward strand.
TCACAAGTTAATATTACTTGATTGAATTATTGTGTCTAAGAGTCCTAGTGAGAGGTCCTTAGGTCACTGAGAGTGTACCCCTGGAAGGTTGTTCTCATGAGAAGATTGGTTATAAAGTCTCAGTCTGGCCTTAGCTTCTCTCTCTCTCTTTCTGTCTCTCTCTGGGTCCTGACTCACCATGTGATCATTCCTCCACACATTCTCTGCCATTGCCAGCCCCTAGCCTCACCATATAGACAGACCATCAGATCTTAGACAATGAACCTCCAAAACCAAGAATCAAAATAAACTTCCTTCCTTCATAATTAGTCCGTCTTAAGCTGTAGTCAAGAAAAGCTAACACATGAGTGTGTCAGGAACCCTAAGATCACCCCCAGGTTCAGGTTTGCTGAGTGAACTTACCAGGCTCAAAATATTGTCATATTCAAGACCATGATTTGTTATAACCTAAGAATACAAAGGAAAATCTGCACACAAAAAAGTAATGATGAACAAACTCCAGAGAAAGCCAGTTACAAACTCCCAAGAGTCCTTTCCCAGGGGAGTCACACTGGACATGCCTAATTCCCAAACAATAAGCTGTGATAACACATGTGACATGTTGTGTACCAGAGAACACTGTTAAAGAGACTCAGTGCCCGAGGTTTAGTTCCCTGGTGGTCTAGTGGTTAGAGTTCAGAGCTCTCAGTGCTCAAGGTTTTTTTGTTTTTGTTTTGTTTTGGTTTGGTTTGGTTTTTTGTCTTTTTTTAACTTTTATTTAATAAATATAAATTTCCAAAGTATAACTTTTGGATTATAGCAGCTTATTCCCCCCATAACCACCCTCCCACCTGCAACCATCCCATCTCCCACTCCCTCTCCCATCCCATTCTTCATCAAGATTTATTTTCAATTATATTTATATACAGAAAATCAATTTAGTATATACTAAGTAAAGATTTCAACAGTCTAGTGTTCAAGGTTTTTATTGAGAGTGGTTATGTGGGCATTCTCTGACTAGTAAGTATCAAAATAATTCCCAGACTCCCCAAAAGAAAGCTGGTATTCAACATAAACCAAATTCTTTGTATGAACACTTTAGGCAAAGTGAAACCCTCATTTCAGTTAGTATAATAGGAACACTCCTGAAATCCAAGTGCCCAAATGCCAACCAACGGCTAATCTTAAAAGCAGGCCTTTCTGGGGACAGCAACCTCACACCTACTATGTTAACTCTTACCTACATAGTGGATTTGCTTGGTATTTCTCAGGTAATATGAGAGTATTTCAAAACAATTCTGGAGGAATGGGATTAAAAGATGTTTATTACAGTGTGAAAAATTTTGAAATGCATGCATATAAGGAATCTTCAAAAAGTTTATGAAAACTGTGTTACGAAAAAATTATGCATGGATTTCTAACATTTTTCACCAAAATAAACTTACCTTTAAATTCCATTTTCTGTCAACATTGTGAAATACCCTTATTCATTATATAATATTTTTCTATTTATATCACAGATGTTTATTCTTTTCATTGCAATTATTGGTGGAACATGGCATCCATTGATACTTAGTCTGATGCCATTTTTGATGCATGACAGCTGACCAGTCAAGCCTTGCCCCTCCCTTTTTCCTTTCTGAACACATCTGGGCAAGCTTTTAAAAAAACCTAAGTGTTCCCTTCTTTGGTGCAGGTGAGAAGTTCAAGCCACACCAGCCCTGGATCATGCCTGGGGAATTCTAACCTCAGCCCCATCTCATTAATCACAATAAATGCTAAAGCCAGTAACCCTACTTACTTTCCTGGCCATTTTCAGACCGGCTTGGAAACCTGAACTATTCTTCCCAGAAAGCACCAATATGTAAGTAATAATCTCTTCCTATCCTCTTGTGGGGGTGGGGTGGTTGTAGAGAGAAGTACATCATCAGTTCAAGACTTGAACCAATTTTGGGAGATGATTCATCTCACATCTAAATTTCTGATAGTGTTAACCTCACTTGAACAAGACAGTCTACCAGGTTTCTAAAAACTGTAAAGTCATGTTTTCCCCTTTTTATAATCAATAAATATTTTGTGGGTACATAATTTGAGACTGTAAAACTTCAATGGTTACTCCAATTTCACTAGTCTGGCCATCAATTAATATGAATTATTACTGTCATGATTGCTAAATGGAGATTTTCTAATATCATCAATCCTTCTACATTTTTTTTTTTTGATAGGCAGAGTGGACAGTGAGAGAGAGACAGAGAAAGGTCTTCCTTTTGCCGTTGACTCACTCCCCAATGGCTGCTGCGGCCGGCGTACCGCACTGATCTGAAGCCAGGAGCCAGGTGCTTCTCCTGGTCTCCCATGCAAGTGCAGGGCCCAAGGACTTGGGCCATCCTCCATTGCACTCCCGGGCCACAGCAGAGAGCTGGACTGGAAGAGGAGCAACTGGGACAGAATCCGGCGCCCCAACCGGGACTAGAACACAGGGTGCTGGCGCCGCAGGCGGAGGATTAGCCTAGTGAGCCACGGCGCCAGCCTCCTTCTACATTTATTAATTGACTTTCCATTCTAAAAGAGACTTCTCTTATATTCTCATTTATTTATTCATCTATTTCTTTTATGCATGCAGAACCACATGGCCATATTTTATTCAATAGGTTACACTCTGTAATAATCAGTATGTTCAGATTTGATCAATGAAAGTCCCTATAAACTGACTCATAAGGACTTTTATTGACTCCCCAGTCATGTTTGAAGATTTCTTTGCTTTTTTCACACAGGATATGTAAGTTCATCTTGTACTTTCTCTGCCTCAGCCTTGGAATCACCTGGTTATCCAAGAAGTCCTGAATTCTTTTCAGTGAAAAGTGATATTAAGAACTCACTATCTAGATTCTATGTGTGCTTGTTATAATTTGGGTATGTCCTTTCTGAGGACAAAACTAGGACATGTGCATGTGTATACACACATCAAATCTCACTGTATTTCTATATTTAAATACATATAAATCATGATTTACACCAATACCACAAATTCCAATCCAACAACACAGGGTTCATTCTGGTTTCCTGTTTTCCAATAATTGTACTCAACCCCAACAACAACCTAATATCTTAATTCTCCTATAAATAACCAATCCTTCCAACCCCTTCCCCCATTCCCAGCCATACCCTCATTGGACCCACCCATACAAGCTTCTCAGCTTGAATAGGTCTGCCTAAGGGCTCTTTGTTTTAAAGCTTTAATTGAGGTAAACTTGATACACAATAAATTATATACTTAATTGTGCAGTATGATGAGTTTTGACAGATGTATATACTCATAAAGCTATCACTTCCATCAATATAAATAGTACATCATTTACCTCAAAAAATTCCTTGTATCCTATAATCTCTTCTTCCTGTTGCTAAAAATTTCCTGGGAGGCCAGCACTGTGCAGTAGTAGATTAAGCATCTACCTCTGGTGTTGGCAACCCCTATGGGTGCCAGTTCGAGTCCCTGCTGCTCCTCTTCTGATCCAGTTCCCTGTTGATGGCCTGGGAAAGCAGTGGACAACGGTCCACTGAACCTTCATGGGATACCTGGAGGAGGCTCCTGGCTCCTGGCTTCAGATCAGTCCAGCTCCAGCTGTTGCAGCCCTTTGGGGAGTGAACCAGCAGATGGAAGATCTCTCTTTCTAACTCTCCCTCTCTCTGTCTGTAACTCTGCCTCTCAAGTAAACAAATAAATCTTTTTTAAAAAAATTCTTGGATTTTTATGTTAATATGTTTTCATTTCTCTTGAGTTTATACCTAGGAGTACAAATGTTATGTCATGATAATGTCTGTCCAATTTACATGCATTTGTAAAAGATTTTTTGGTGACCATATAGAATATTAAATTGAAGAGTTTTTAATACATTAAAGACATTTCTCTGATCTCGTCTAGCATTCATTGCATCCAATGAGAAGTGTGTTATAAATCTTTGCTCTTTTTCCTATTTGTTTCTTTTACTTCTGACTACTTTTCTAATTTCTCTCTTTATCACTGGTTTTAAGTAATTTGATTTGATGTGACTAAATATAGTTTCCTTTGTGTTTTTTATGCTTAGAGTTCATTGAACTTCTTGGATCTGTATGTTTAAAGTTTTCATTGGCTGGCGCCATGGCTCACTTGGTTAATCCTCCACCTTGCAGAGCCGACATCCCATATGGGCACTGGATTCTAGTCCCGGGTGCTCCTCTTCCAGTCCAGCTCTCTGCTGTGGCCTGGAATAACAGTGGAGAATGGCCCAAATGCTTGGGTCCCTGCACCTGCATGGGAGACTGGGAAGAAGCTCCTGGCTCCTGGCTTCGGATCAGCGCAACGCTGGCCGTAGCAAACATTTGGGGAGTGAACCAACGGAAGGAAGACCTTTCTCTCTGTCTCTCTCTCTCTCTCACTGTCTATAACTCTTAAAAAAAAAGTTTTCATCAAACTTGGAAAAATTTTAGCAGTTATTTCTCAGAATGTTTCTTTCTGTGCCCACTTACATCGTTTGGGGATTCCCATGACATGTGCAAGTGCTCCAAGGCCGAGCTCACTTCTCATCAACCTTTTTCTTCCTAATTTCTGTTGCTCTGTCTTTAAGTTTACTAATCTTTCCTTCTATGGCGACTAATTGGATGCTAATACCATCCAAAGTATTTTTTATTTCAGATTCTGCATTTTTTGTTTCTAGAAATATGATTTACATTTTTAAAAATATCTTTCATGTTTCTCCTTAACATATGCATGTTTTCATCTACCTTCTTGAGCATAAGAAATAGAGTTATAATACCTGTTTTAATGTCCTTGTCTACTAATTCTATCATCTGTATTATTTCTGAGTCTTTATATTAATTGATTTTTGTTCTTAATGGCTCATAATTTCCTGCTTCTTTGCATATCTGTTAACTTTTTATTTAGGCCAGCGCCATGGCTCAATAGGCTAATCCTCCACCTAGCGGCGCCGGCACACCGGATTCTAGTCCCAGTCGGGGCACCGGATTCTGTCCCGGTTGCCCCTCTTCCAGGCCAGCTCTCTGCTGTGGCCAGGGAGTACAGTGGAGGATGGCCCAAGTGCTTGGGCCCTACACCCCATGGGAGACCAGGAGAAGCACCTGGCTCCTGCCTTCGGATCAGCGTGATGCGCCAGCCGCAGCGCGCCGGCCGTGGCGGCCATTGGAGGGTGAACCAACGGCAAAAGGAAGACCTTTCTCTCTGTCTCTCTCTCTCTCACTGTCCACTCTGCCTGTCAAAAATAAAAAAAAATTAAAAAAAACTTTTTATTTGATCCCATACATTGTTAATCTTTCCTTGTTGGGTGCTAGATTTTTTTTTCTACAGCTCTGCGAATATTCTTAAGTCTTGTTCTTAGAGTTACCTAGAAATAGTTTGCCTCTTTGAGGCCTGCTTTTACACTTATATTATGCAGGAGCCGAACAGCTTTTAACCTACGACTAATGTCACTCCGCTGCTAAGGCATTATCTTTCTGGGTACACAACTGAACGTTGATAAATCATGAGGTCTAACAACTCTGGCTGGTGAGATGCAAACTCTTCCAAGACCTATATGAACCCAGCAATTTTTCCTTATAGTTCTTTTGGGTGGTTCTTTCCCTCAAATTGGGTAGTCCCTCCACATACCAAGGCTGTTTAGTACTCAAGAAAAAACTCTTCAGATACTCAGTTAAATTCTCTTCGTTGGTCCTGTGCCCCATGAACCTTAGCTGCCATGGCCTCCTGGAACACTCACTACTGTCTCCTCATAAGCTAGATTCCATGAAACAGCCCCTATTGCTCTGCCTTGTTTAAAAGAAGAAATATCCCTATGGGGCATTTTGGTAATGGAAAAAAGAAAGAAAGAAGGCAATAAACCTTTTTTAAAATTTTATGTATTTATTTATTTATTTGAAAGGCAGAATTACAGAGATGCAGAAGCAGAAAGAGAGAGAATGTGTCTTCCATCCACTGATTCACTCCCCAGATGGCCGCAATGGCCATAGCTGCACCAATCCAAAGCCAGGAGCCAGGAGCTTCTTCTGGGTCTCCCATGCCAGTGCAGGGGCCCAAGACTTGGGTCATCTTCTACTGCTTTCTCAGGCCATAGCAGAGAGCTTGATCTGAAGTGGAGCAGCCAGAACTCAAACCGGCACCCATATGGGATGCCAGGACTGCAGGCAGCGGTTTTACCCACTACGCCAGAGCGCCGGCCCCAATAAATATCTTTTAAAGAATAGGAGACTGGTAATCAAAAATTTTAAATAACAATTTGGTACTATCAAATTACTAGAGGAAAACAGAAGGGAAACTCTGTACACCACTGGCATAGGCAAAGACTTCTTGGATAAGACCCTAGAAGTACCATCAGTAAAAGCAAAAATAGACAAAAGGGATTACATCAAGATAAAAACCTTCTGTATAGCAAAGGAAACACTAACACAGTGGAGAGGCAGCTGATAGAATAGTAGAAAATATTTTCAAACTGTGCATCTGAAAAATTATTAATATCCACAATATAGAAGGAGCTCAAGAAACTCAACAGCAACCAGTTAAGAAATGCAGTTAAGAAATGGGCAAAAGGAGGATGGTGTTGTATCTTAGCAGGTTCAGTCACTACCTGCAATGCCACCAGCATCCCATATGGGTGTCCGTTTGATTCCCAGCTGTTCCACTTCCAATCCAGGTCTCTGACAATGTGCCTGGGAGAGAAGCTGAAGATGGTCCAAATCTTTGGGCTCCTGCATCCATGTGGGAAACCTGCATGAAGCTCCTGGCTTATGGCTTTGGCCCTGCCCAGCACTGGCCATTGTGGACATTTGGACAGATTGAAGATCTCTCTCTCTGTGTCCCTTATTCTCTCTCTCTCTCTCTTTCTGTAATTCTTTCAAATAAATAAAATAAATCTTACAGAAAAAGAAATGGTCAAAGGAACTGGGTTTTTGAAAGGAAGAAATACAAATAACCAACAGACACATAAAAAAATGCTTAGGATCACTGCCATCACCAAAATGCAAATAAAAATCACAATGAGGTTTTACCACACCCCAGTTAAAATGGTTATTATCCAAAATCAAAAATAATAAATGCTGGCGAGGATGCAAACAAAAAGGTACTCTAATATACTGTTGGCAAGAATGTAAACTAGTACAACCATTATGGAAGACAGTATAAAGATTCCTCATAAATCTGAAAATACATTTACCATATGACCCATACCTGGGAATTTACCTAAGTAAATGAAATAAGCATATGAAAGTGATTTGTATACCCATGTTTATTGCAGTTCAACTCACAATAGCTAAGATATGGAAGCAACCCAGATGTTTATCATCTGATGACTAGATAAAGAAAATGTGATATATATACATGATGGAATACTACTCAGCCATTAAAAAGAATGAAATCCAGTCTTTTGCAACAAAATGAATGAACTGGAGACTATCATGCTTAGTGAAATAAGCCAGTCCCAAAAGGACAATGATCATGTGTTTTCTCTGATCTGTGGTAGTTGATATAGTAAAATGTGTAAGAATGAAACTGACCTCTTGTAGTCTGATTACTATTTATAGTCCTTGTCTATATTCCTGGGAAACAGTGATCTTTCTACTTTTTACCTGTTGAACAATATGGTTAGTGGTGCATTAACCCTGTGATTATAAATTAAAAGTATGTTAGTGCAAAAATGTAAGGAAAAAGAAAAAGGAAGAAAGGAAGGAAGGAAGGAAGGGAGGAAGGAAGGAAGGAAGGAAGGAAGGAAGGAAGGAAGGAAGGAAGGAAGGAAGGAGGAAGGGAGGGGGGAGGGAAGGAGGGAGGGAGGGAGGGAGGGAGGGAGGGAGGATAGACTGAGGAAGGGGTTGAGGAAAGAAAGTATGATTATCTTTTAGAGTTGTATCTAAGGGGCTAGTGCTATGGCGTAGTAGGTAAAAACCACAGCCTGCTGCGCCAGCATCCTATATGGGCACCAGTTCAAGTCCCAGCTGCTCCACTTCTGATCCTGTTCCCTGATAATGATCCTGGGAAAACAGCAGAAGATGGTCCAAGTTCTTGGGTCCCTGCACCCTTGTGGGAGACCCAGAAGAAACTCCTGGCTCCTGGCTTCAGATCAGCCTAGCTCTGGACATTGTGGCCATCTGGGGAGTGAACCAGTGAATGGAAGAGCTCTCTGTCTCTGACACACCCTTCCTGTAACTCTACCTTTAAAATAGATAAATATTTAAAAAAATAATTGTTTCTATGAAATAAAGCAATCCGTACACTTTATATTAATAAAATTTTTAAAAAATAATAATATTTAAAGAATGCTTCATTAATGAGATTTTTTTCTATCTAGAATTAAATATATTATCAATTATTGATAATATTAAGAAAATATTCAATTTGAAGCCACATTCATTTAAAATTTTTAATGTTTAGTAAAGTTTTATAACAATTTATATATTTGACTATTATTTTTTTTCTTTTTTTTTCTTTTTTTTGACAGGCAGAGTTAGACAGTGTGAGAGAGAGAGAGAGAGAGAGACAGAGAGAAAGGTCTTTCTTCCGTTGGTTCACCCCCCAAATGGCCACTACGGCCGGCACGCTGCGCTGATCCAAGGCCAGAAGCCAGGTGCTTCCTCCTGGTCTCCCACATGGGTGCAGGGCCCAAGCACTTGGGCCATCTTCCACTACCTTCCTGGGCCACAGATGAGAGCTGCACTGGAAGAGAAGCAACCAGGACAGAATCCAGTGCCCCGACCGGGACTATAACCAGGGGTGCCGGTACCACAGGCAGAGGATTAGCCTAGTGAGCTGCGGCACTGGCCTTGGCTATTATTAAATGTTAAATGATTTTATTAGTATACTGAATAGAAAACATAAATTATGAAATATATTTAATTGTATATATTTAGATTATACAACATATGATGTGATACCTATAGATAATTTTATTTTAGTTATACAAGTTTCATGTATTTCATATACACAGATTTAGGAACATAGTGACATTTTCCCCTTACAAATGCTCCAATCCTTCCTCCTCCTCCCTCTCACATTCTCACTCTTAATTTTTACAAAGTTCTATTTTCAGTTTACTTAATGATGGTATAGTTAATTCTACACTAAATAAAAGATTTTAAGAAATGGTATGAAGAACAATCATTGGATCTCAAAATGTGTATTTCACTCAAAAACATTTCATTTCAGGTCTCTATTAGTTACCTCGGATCAGGGAAAACATATGATATCTGTGTTTTGGGTATTGGCTTATTTCACTAAGTATAATGATTTCCAGTTGCATCCATTTTCTTGCCAAAGACAAGATTTCTTTCTTTTTTTAACAACTGAGTAGTACTTCATAGTGTATATATACCATAACTTCTTTATCCTGTCAACAGCTGATGGGCATCTGGGTTGATTTCAAATCTTAGCTATTATGAATTGTGCTGCAATGAACATGGGGGTACAAATAATTCTTTCTATGCTGATTTCTTTTTGTTTGGGTAGATTTACAAGAGTGGGATGGCAGGATATATGGTAGGTCTATTTTCAGATTTCTGATGTATCTCCATACTGTCTTCCACAGTGGCTGCTCCAGTTTACATTCCCACCAAGAGTGGACCAGGGTACCTTTTTCCCCATTTCCTCACCAGCACTTGTTGTTTGTTGATTTCTGTATGAGAATTATTTTAACTGGAGTGAGGTAAAACCTCACTGTGGTTTTGATTTGCTTTTCTTTGATGGCTAATGATCCTGAGCATTTTCTGAAGTGTCTGCCGTTTGAATTTCCTCTCTTGAAAAACGCCTGTTTCCTTAACTGAATTGTTTGTTTTGTTGTTCCTGAATTTCTTGAACTCTTTATAGATTCTGGATGCTTTTTTTTTTTTTTTTTTTTTTTTGGACAGGTAGAGTGAGAGAGAGAGAGAGAGAGAAAGGTCTTCCTTTTGCCGTTTGCACCCCCCAATGGCCACTGCGGCGGGCGTGCTGTGGCCAGCGCACTGCGCTAAACTAAAGCTGGGAGCCAGGTGCTTCTCCTGGTCTCCCATACGGGTGCAGGGTCCAAACACTTGGGCCATCCTCCACTGCACTCCCAGGCGACAGCATAGAGCTGGCCTGGAAGAGGGGCAACTGAGATAGAATCCGGCACCCTGACCAGGACTAGAACCCGGTGTGCCGGCGCCACAAGGCGGAGGATTAGCCTAGTGAGCCGCAGCGCCGGCCCTGATTCTGGATGCTAACCCTTTATCAGTTCATTGTTTGCAAATATTCCCTCCCCCTCTGTCAGTTTTCTCTTCACTTTGCTGGGAGTTTCCTTTTCAGTGCAGAAGCTTCCCAGCTTGATGTAACCCCATTTGTCAACTTTGGCTTTGATTGCCTGAGTTTCGGGTGTCTTTTCCAAGAAGTCTTTGCCTATTCCAATGCCTTGCAGAGTTTTCCCAGTGTTCTCTAGTAATTTGATGGTATCGGGTTGTAAATTTAGGTCTTTGATCTATTTTGAGTGGATTTTTGTGTAAGGTGTAAGGTAGGGGTCTAATTTCATACTGTCGCTCCCCCATTTGCGGAGGAACGACACTGGACCCTGCGCTGTTCTCTTTGCCCGGCCCTTCCCATGTTTGCTGCCGTTCCCCCACTCGCGGAGGAACGACGCCGTCCTGGGTTAGCTGCCAGCCCGCCCCCGCCTCCGTGGAGGGGCGGCACCCCCGCAGCTTTCCCGCTTCCGCGGAGGAGCAGCACACTGCCGGCCGGCTCTCTCAGGGGTTGCTCAGATGTTCCTCAGATGTTTCCCGGTGCATATTATCTCTCTCTTCCTTTATAGTCCTCTTCCACCAATCCATGTTCTGCTGCCCACACGCCAAGCACGCTGCTCTCCTCCAATCAGGAGCAGGATCAGCTCCTGCATCTGATCAGTCGAACTGGTGAGGCAGCTGTGTAGAAGTTGTTTACTGTCTCTCAGGGCCATATTGTGGGAGATCAGATGCATAGAATTAGTCTTAGTTCCAGTAATTTAGTCTGGTCTCAGTTGCTCCCCACACATACTTTCACATGTGGAGTTCCAGTTTCCCCAGCACCTTTTGTTAAAGAGACTGTTCTTGCTCCAGGGATTTATTTTAGCTCCTTTGTCAAAGATAAGTTGGTTATGGATGCATGGATTGATTTCTGAAGTTACTATTCTGTTTCATTGGTCTACAAGCCTGTTTTTCTGTGCATATCAGGCTGTTTTGATTATAACTGCCTGGTAGTATGTCATGAAATCAGGTATTGTAATGCCTCTGGCTTTGTTTTTGTTGTATAAGATTTCTTTAGCTATTCAGGGTCTCTTGTGTTTCCATATGAAATTTAGCATCATCATTTTTCTAGATTTGCAAAGAATGTCGTTAGTATTTTGATTGGCATTGCATTGAATTTGTAAATCACTTTTGGCAGTATGGACATTTTGATGATGTTGATTCTTGCAATCCATGAACATGGAAGATTATCCCATTTTTTAATGTTTTCTTCTATTTCTTTCTTTAGTGTTTTGTAATTTTCATCATAAAGATCTTTGACATCCTTGGCTAAATTTATTATGAGAGACATATAGATAATTTTAAAAGAGAGAGAAGATAATGGAAGAGAAAAAGCAAAAGAGAAAATATAATTGTTTCAAAATTATTAATAACATTGAGGAGCCAGCATTGTGGCACAGCAAGTTAACGCTCTGACCTGAAGCACCAGCATCCCATATGGTTGCTGATTCAAGACCCGGCTGCTCCACTTCCAATCCAGCTCTCTGCTATGGCATGGGAAAGCAGTAGAATATGGGCCCAAGTCCTTGGGTCCCTGCAGCCACATGGGAGACCTGGAGGAAGCTCCTGGCTCCTGGCTTCGTATCAGCACAGTTCTGGCCATTGTGGCCAGTTGGGGAGTGAACCATCAGATGAAAGATCTCTCTCCTTCTCTCTCACTCTGCCTCTCTTCTGTGTTAACTCTGGCTTTCAAATAAATAAATAAATCTTTTTTAAAAAATAACATTGAGGAAAGCTTATGTAGTTCTAATTTTTTAAGAAACAAAATTGTATACATTGTGTTCTCAATTATAATGTAAAACTACCCTTTGAAATAGGAATATTCTTATTTTTAGGTTTTCTGAATTTTCCAAAATTTTTAAAATAATAACTATGTAGAATTTTCATAATGGAGGAGAATAATATAATTGAGATAACGTGGATTTACCTTAAAAGAAGAAGAAAAATAAAGAGAAAAAGGAAACAAAATGTCTGAAATTTTGGAAAAAAATTTTTAGGTAGAAGAATTCTTTGAGCTTCCATATTAAGGTTAGACAACCCTTTTAGTTAACTTCAAATGTCACCACCCACAACTACCAGCACCACTAACACATAGCCCTCAAAGATCCAAGAGATTTGTCATTCCAAATAAGATGCTACACAATGCTAAATAAGACTATCTTCTCATTTACCCTGATGTGAAGACTCTCCAAGGATAGTGGCCAAAGACCCTCTGGCATTTGCTATAGATGCCAAAAACCTGGCTCTAGCTATCTAGATTCTTGACTTAATGCTTTGATGCTACAAATAGGCTTCCAGAGTGGACGCTGAACTTTCACTAACATTTAAAGTCCATAGCATTCAAAGAATAAAAATCATTTTTAACACACCAAAGGAGGGCATACAAATGAGTTGTGGTTGCTACACATAAAACAGGTGTCTTCTTGCCAGACTTGTGTGTAGTATATTCTCCACCATGCTTCTCTTCCATTTTGTGATGATAAATTCAGTGTCTGAAGTATTTAAAGAGACTGTATAGTTTATATGAATGAATATAAACAAAATAAAAATAATCTTTCCCCTAAAATGCAAACATTTTACCTCTTTGTTCATTGATTCCCTGGTAAAATTCAGTGTTTCTTCTTCTATGTAAACCTTGCATTTACTATAGCTAACTCCGTTTTCTGTTTTCCTGTTCATACATATTAAAGGACTCAATGACATAATCGGCTTTGCTTTTCACTCAGTTGCTTAGGGCTTACAAAAATAAAACACAAATACCCACAGCTGTTCTAGGCAATCACTCAGCTCTTTGGGAAGAAAATTCAGATATAGAGACAGGTGGCTGTGCTCTAAGCACAACATTTAGAATCAAGGGTGGAGGAACTGCAGCTGTGTTTCCAGTAGAAAACTAGCAAATTCTCAGGCTTTCTACATTAAAAACAGTTGTACATGGACACATGTACAAGTTGACTTTCTTGAGTCTTGCTCCGCCCAGAAGTTGAACAACTGAAATCCAAAGTTGCTATGGTGATACTTCTGGATTTCTGATGCCCAGTAGAAGTATCTCAGCAGGCCCTAAAATGGGAAGTTGGCAGCATGCTGACTGTCAGGTGGTGAGTTCAGTAAAGAACACACCAAGATGACTATCTGCTATTCTGACAGCTAACCTGATTGCAATGACTTGAGTCTCTGAGTACAAGTCAGCAAAGGCATAAGATATAGAGCAAGGAAAGTTGGTAGCTCAGCAGCCTTCGAAAAATAATAGCAAAATGAGTGTTACCGTTTGATTTTACTCATTATACAATCATAGCACCCAGTGTAGTCAAAGCTTCTGACCAATACCTAAAGATAATGAAATGATAGAAGACATGACACCTGTTTCAAACACTGGCTGCCTCTGCTGCCACCAGTCCCCTTGAGCTGACTCCAGAACCTGTCTTATGACTCCTTGAATCTCAGTACTCCTGCACAACTGTTTTTAGCTATATTCACTTGTCTGGTTCCATATTTATCAAAGAATTTAATTGGGAGCCCCATCTCTCTATGAGCTGTAGTCCTGGCAAGGTCAGGTTTATGCCAAGTGGTAACATAATCTAATAGCAGTGTAAGTTTCTATACACTCTTCCTACTCAACATCATTCTACAGCCTCCCCAAATCAATCCAGCCATTGATTAGCAGACTATATTAAAACTTCTCAGACAATTTTTCGTCAGCCCATCTATCCAAGTCATTCTTAATTTTCAGCAGGAAACATGAATTTGAGAAGAGTATTCAAATTGACAACAATACAAGAAAAAATCTAATAATGAGAAAACCTAATGATGATTTTTCAAATCTATTAATAAATATTATTAAATGAGTGAATACATGTAGACAGTAGAAAACCATTACCAACTCAAGTCAGCTCATAAAGGTCAGTCCTTCCAGAACTTTATTTCAATCACATGCTCTTATTAATTCAAAATTTTAGTAATCTCTAAGAGGAGAGAGAATTCTGGGAAGATGACACAGTAGGAAGCACCAGGAATCTGCTCTCTTATCAAGATAAAATTTGGACAGTGAGGATGTTTCTGATATAAATTTTTTGGAATTCTTCATCTGTTGAATGATTGCAACTTCTAGGGGAAAGCTAGGATGCTAAATTGTAACTAATTTGGGTAAAATTCAGTTCTTAGCACAGTAACAGCTACCCCACCTCTCCCTCTCCCATCCCCCATAGTTCTATGATAGGCAGTTGTGCACATATTTCTCGAACAGCTGGCATGTAAGCTGTGGGAGTTAGGGTGAATAAAAGTGATCTTGTCCTCCTAAAATCAGGGATCTATGCTCTGATCACTAATTGGTGCCTATGATCACAGAGATTCAGAGAAGGAAGTAATTGGCCATTGTTGTTTCACCTCCCTCTCCCCCCCATTTTTGCAAGTCACTCTCTGTGACTTCCAGGGCAATTAATGGACCAGTATTACCTCCACACACACACAACACACACTTTACTTTCAACTTTTTCCCTTTTTAGGAGCTGGAACTTGAAAACTAAAACATTCAAAACAAGCTACATACATGAGAAAAATTAGAACGTCATTGTACATGCTCAGGGAAAGACCCAGGCTCAGAAAGGACATACAAATACCTTTAAATTCCTATCTCTGGCTGATTCTTCATGCAAAAGAAGACTATAACAAACAAGAACAACAAACAGTACCCCAAATAAGGGAGGCAATATGATTTCCTGAGTTACCATATGTAACCAATATGTTACCATATTAGATTAAAAAGTCAGTTTTCCACAGAGAATTATAAGGCATACAAAGAAACAGGAAAGCATGGCCCATTCAAAAGGGGATGGGAGAAGCCAACAGAAACCACTCTCTAAAAAGACCTAATGACAGATATACTAGATAAAACTCTAAAACAGTTTTAACATGCTCACAGACCTAGAGGAAGATATAAAGTCAAGAAACATATGAACAAAATGGAAATATCAAGAAAGAATAGAAAACCTAAACATAAAACAAAAAGATATTCTGAAACTGAAGAGTACAAGAAATGAAATGAAAATTTCACTGGAGAGATTAAAATGCATATTTTAGCAGGTATAGGAAGAATAAACAACACTGAAGGTAAGATAATGAAAATGATCAATGTTAAGGAACAGAAATAAATAAGATAGAAGAAAAATGAAGAGTCTAAGGGATTTAAAAATACAATCATGGCAAAAAAATATATACATTATGTGAGTCAAGGGAGAAGAGAGAAATGAGAGACTACTTAGAGAAATTATGACCCAAAACTTCCCAAATATAATTAAAATGATGAATATGAGTATCCAAGAAGATCAGAAAATTCCAGGTAAGATGAATTCAAAGAAACCCACATAGAGGGCTGGCACCATGGCTCACTTGGTTAATCCTCCACCTGCGGCGCCGGCATCCCATATGGGTGCCGGGTTCTAGTCCCGGGTGCTCCTCTTCCAGTCCCGCTCTCTGCTGTGGCCCGGGAGGGCAGTGGAGGATGGCCCAAGTGCTTGGGCCCCTGCATCTGCGTGGGAGACCAGGAAGAAGCACCTGGCTCCTGGCTTCAGATCTGCGCAGCTCCAGCCATAGTGACCATTTGGGGAGTGAACCAACGGAAAGATGACCTTTCTGTCTCTGTCTCTCACTATCTATAACTCTACCTGTCAAATAAAATTTAAAAAAAAGAAACCCACATAGAAATATATTCTAATCAAACTATTAAAAGCCAAAAAAAACAAGAAAATTTTAAAAGCAACAAGAGACAAGCAACTCACTGCATATTAAAGGATCCTCAATAATCAAGATTATCAAAAAATTTGTGGCCAACAAATCTGATATATCTTTTTTAAATTTTATTTAAGGTATACAGATTTCATGTATCATGTATACATATTTGGAAATATAGTGATACGTCACACCCTACATTCCCTCCCACCCACACTCCCATCTCCCCTCCTTCCTTCCTAGTGCTTCATCTCCTTCCTCTCCTATTCCCTCTCTAAATTCTTACCATGATCCACTTTTAATTTACTTTATACTATAAGATTAACCCTACAGTAAAAGAGTTTAATAAATAGTAAGAAGAATGAAACATTGTTACTCAACAGTAAAGACAGGGGTTACAAGCCATCATCAAATTTCAAAATGCTAATTTTATGCCTATCCATTACATTTTTGGTACTCTATTATAATTACCACAGATCAGGGGAAATATACAGTGTTTTTCTGGAACTGGCTTATTTCACTAAGCATAATGGGTTCCAGTTGCATCCATTTTGTTGCAACAGACATTATTTCATTCCTATGTAAGATTGAGTAGTATTCCACAGTGTAAATATGCCATAATTTCTTTATCTAGTCATCAGCTGATGGACATCTGTGTTGATTCCAGATCTTAGCTATTGTGAGCTGAGCTGCAATAAACATCAGGGTACAGATCACTCTTTCATATGCTTATTTCACTCCCCTTGGATAAATTTCCAGGAGTGGGAATGCTGGGTCATATGGTAGTTCTGTTTTCAGCTTTCTGAGAAACTACATACTATCTTCCACAATGGCTGTACCAGTTTACATTTCCAACAATAGGGGTTAGGGTACCTTGTTCCCCACATCCTTGGCAGCACTTATAGTGTGTTGACGTCTGTATGACAGCCATTCTAATTGGGGTGAGATGAAACTTCATTGTGGTTTTGATTTACATTTCCCTGAGGCTAGTGATTCTAAACATTTTTTCATGTGTCTGTTGTCCATTTTAATTTCCTCTTATTGAAAAATGCCTGTTCAAGTCCATTGCCCATTCTTAACTGGACTGTTTGTTTTGTTGCGGTTGAGTTTCTTGAGCTCTTTATAGTTTCTGGATATCAATCTTTTATCAAAGGATTAATAACCAGAATCTACAAAGAGATCAAGAAACTCCACAACATCGAAATAAACAACCCACTTAAGAGATGGTCCAAGGACCTCAATAGACATTTTTCAAAAGAGGAAATCCAAATGGACAACAGACACATGAAAAAATGTTCTGGTCACTAGCAATCAGGGAAATGCAAATCAAAACCACAAGGAGGTTTCCCCTCACCCCGGATAGAATGGCTCACATACAGAAATCTAACAACAACAGATGTTGGAGAGGATGTGGGGAAAAAGAGACACTAACCAACTGTTGGTGGGAATGCAAACTGGTTACGCCACTATGGAAGACAGTCTGGAGATTCCTCAGAAACCTGAATATAACCCTACCATACAACCCAGCCATACCACTCCTTGGAATTTACCCAAAGGAAATGAAATTGGCAAACAAAAAAGTTGTCTGCACATTAATGTTTATTGCAGCTCAATTCACAATAGCTAAGACCTGGAACCAACCCAATTGCCCATCAACAGTAGACTGGATAAAGAAATTATGGGACATGTACTCTATAGAATACTATACGGCAGTCAAAAACAATGAAATCCGGTCATTTACAACAAAATGGAGGAATCGGGAAAACATCCTGCTGAGTGAAATATGCCAGTCCCAAAGGGACAAATACCATATGTTCTCCCTGATCAGTGGCAACTAATCAAACACCAAAAAGGAAATTTGTTGAAGTGAAATGGACACTATGAGAAACAGTGACTTGATCAGCCCTTGCCCTGACTGTTGATGAACAACTTAATACTTTGTCCCTTTTAGTATTTTTTTGTTCTACTTAATACCATTGGTTGAACTCTGTAATTAACACACAATTATTCTTAGGTGTTGAAATTTAACTGAAAAGTGATCTCTGTTAAATAAAAGAATGGGAATAAGAGAGGGAGGAGATATACAATTTGGGACATGCTCAATCAGACTTGCCACAAATGGTAGAGTTAGAAACGTGCCTGGGGATTCCAATTCAATCCCATCAAGGTGGCAGGTACCAATGCCATCTCACTAGTCCCAGTGATCAAATTCTGTTCACAATTGATCACACTGATAGGTCTAAGAATCAAAGAGATCACATAAACAAGACTAGTGTCTGCTAATACTAACTGATAGAATAAAAAAGGGAAAGAACAATCCAACATGGGAAGCGGGATACACAGCAGACTCATAGAATGGCAGATGTCCTAAACAGCACTCTGGCCTCAGAATCAGCCCTTAAGGCATTCAGATCTGGCTGAAGAGCCCATGAGAGTATTTTAGGCATGGAAAGCCAAGACTCTCTGGCAAAAAAAAAAAAAAAAAAAAACCTAAATGAAAGATCTCCGCGAGTGAGATCCCAGTGGAAAGAATGGGCCATCAAAGAGATACCTTTCTCTGAAGGGAGGAGAGAACTTCCACTTTGACTATGACCTCATCTAAATAAGATCGTAGTTGGCGAACTCAAGAGGCTTCCATAGCCTTGGCAACTCATGACAAGAGCCTAGGCTGATTACTGATGCCATAAACAAGAGTGTCAATTTGTTAAGTCAACAACAGGAGTCACTGTGCACTTGTACTCCTCATGTAGGATCTTTGTCCTTAGTGTGCTGTACATTGAGATTTAATGCTATAACTAGTACTGAAACAGTATTTTACACTTTGTGTTTCTGTGTGGGTGCAAACTGTTGAAATCTTTACTTAATATATGCTAAAATGGTCTTCTGTATATAAAGAGAACTGAAAATGAATATTTTTTTAACTTATTTAATGAATATAAATTTCCAAAGTACAGCTTATGGATTACAATGGCTTCCCCCCCATAACGTCCCTCCCACCCGCAACCCTTCCCTTTCCCACTCCCTCTCCCTTTCCATTCACATCATGATTCATTTTCGATTCTCTTTATATACAGATCAGTTTAGCATACATTAAGTAAAGATTTCAACAGTTTGCTCCCACACAGAAACATCAAGTGAAAAATACTGTTTGAGTACTAGTTATAGCATTAAATCTCAATGTACAGCACACTAAGGACAGAGGTCCTACATGAGGAGTAAGTGCACAGTGACTCCTGTTGTTGACTTAACAAATTGACACTCTTGTTTATGGCCTCAGTTATCACCCTAGGCTCTTGTCATGAGTTGCCAAGGCTATGGAAGCCCCCTGAGTTCACCGACTCTGATCATATTTAGACAAGGCCATGGTCAAAGTGGAAGTTCTCTCCTCCCTTCAGAGAAAGGTACCTCCTTCTTTGATGACCCATTCTTTCCACTGGGATCTCACTAGTGGAGATCTTTCATTTAGTTTTTTTTTCCCCAGAGTGTCTTGGCTTTCCATGCCTGAAATACTCTCATGGGCTTTTCAGCTGGATCCGCATGCCTTAAGGGCTGATTCTGAGGCCAGAGTGCTGTTTAGGGCATCTGCCATTCTATGGGTCTGCTGTGTATCTCACTTCCCATGTTGGATCGTTCTCTCCAGAAAATGAATCTTGATGTGAATGGAATGGGTGAGAGTGGGAGAGGGGAGGTTGTGGGTGGGAGGGAAGTTATTGGGGTGGGGAAGCCATTGTAATCCATCAGCTGTACTTTGGAAATTTATATTTATTTAAAAAAAAGTTAAAAAATACACAAAAAATCTTTTATCAATTTTATTGTTTGCAAATATTTTCTCTCATTCTGTCAGTTGTTTCTTCACATTTCTGAGTGTTTCTTTTGCAGTGCAGTGGCTTCTCAGCTTGATATAATCCCATTTGTCAATTTTGTCTTTGATTGCTTGAGCTTCTGGTGTCTTTTCCAAGAAGTCTTTGCCTATGCAAATATCTTCAACAGTTTCCCCAAATGAATCCTCTAGTATTTGATGGTTTCAGGTCATGGATTTAGATCTTTGATCCATTGTAAGTTGATTTTTGTATAAAGTATAAAGTAGGGGTCTTGTTTCATAATTGTGCATATGGAGATGCAATTTTCCCAATGTCATTTGTAAAAGAGAATGTTCTTGCTCCATAAATTTATTTTAGCTCCTTTGTCAAAAATAAATTGGTTTTAGATGCATGGATTGATTTCTTGAATTTCTACTCTATTCTATTGGGCTACAAGTCCATTTTTGTGCCAGTACCAGGCTGTTTGGATTATAACTGCCCTGCAGTATGTCTTGAAATCTAGTATTTAAAGCCTCTGGCTCAAATAGCTTAAGCTATTCAGAGTCTCTTGTGTTTCCATATGAATTTCAGCATCTTTTTGTTAGATATGAGAACAATATCATTGGTAGTTTGATTGAAATTGCATTGAGCTTGTAAATTGCTTTTGATAGTATGGACATTTTGATGATATTAATTCTTCAAATCCACAAACATGGAAGATTTTTCCATTTTTTTGTATTTCATATATTTCTTTTTAATGTTTTGTAATCATATAATAGAGGTCTTTCACTTCCTTAGTTAAATGTATCCAAAACTATTTAATTTTTCCTGTAACTATTGTGAACAGAATTGACCTTAGAAGTTCTGTCTTAGTCACAACACTGTCTGTGTATACAAAGGCTATTGATTTTGTGTGTTAATTTTATATTCTGCCTCTTTAACAAACTCTTTTATGAGTTCCAATAGTCTTAATGGAATCTTTTGTATCCCCTGTATATGAAATCA
Organism: Oryctolagus cuniculus; assembly: GCF_964237555.1. Taxonomy (NCBI): domain Eukaryota; kingdom Metazoa; phylum Chordata; class Mammalia; order Lagomorpha; family Leporidae; genus Oryctolagus; species Oryctolagus cuniculus. Next base: position 33,500,734 of record NC_091434.1, read on the forward strand.
TGTCTTCTGCAAATACAGATAATTTGACTTCCTCCTTCCCAATCTGTATCCCTGATTTCTTTTACTTGCCTAGTGGCTCTGACTAAAACTTCCAGGACTGTATTGAATGGCAATGGTGAGAATGGGCATCCCTGTCTGGTACCAGATCCCAGTGGGAACGCTTCCAACTTATCCTCATTCAATAAGATGTTGGCCATAGGTTTGTCATAATTTGCCTTGATTGTATTGAGGAATGTTCTTTCTATACACAATTTGCTTATCACTTTCTATACCCAATTTGCTTTCATCATGAAAAGCTGTTGTATTTTATTGAATGCTTTCTCTGCATCTATTGAGATAATCACATGGTTTTTGTTTAGCAGTTTGTTAACGTTATGTATCACATTGATTGATTTGGAAATGTCTTCATAGCAGGGATAAATCCCACTTGGTCTGGGTGGATGATCTTTCTGATGTATTGTCGGATTCAATTGGCTAGGATTTTGCTGAGCAATTTTGCTTCTATGTTCATCAGGAAATTTGGTCTGTAATTTTTTTTCTCTATTGCATCTTTTTCAAATTTAGGAATTAAGGTGATTCTGGCTTCATAGAAAGAATTTTGGAGAATTCTCTCTCTTTCAATTGTTTTGAATAACTTGAAAAGAATTGGAATTAGTTCTTTAAATGTCTGGTAGAATTCAGCAATGAATCTACCCAGTCCTGGGCTTTCTTTTGTTTGGAGGGCCTTTGTTATTGATTCAATTTCCATCTAGGTTATGGGTCTATTAAAGTTTTCTGTGTCTTCATGGCTCAATTTCAGTAGGTTGTATTTATCCAGCAATCTATCCATTTCTTCTAGGTTTCATAGTGTGTTGGCATACAGCTCTTTGTAGTAATTTCTGGTGATTCTTTGTATTTCTGTGGTCTCTGTTGTTACATTCCCTTTTTCATCTTGAATTTTATTGATTTGGGTATTCTTTTTTGCTTAGTTGGGAAATGGTGTATCAATTTTGTTTATTTTTTCAAAGAACCAGCTCTTCATTTTGCTGATCTATGGTAATGTTTTTTTGGATTCAATTCTGTTGATTTCTTCTCTAATTTTAATGATTTCTTTTCTTCTACTAGTTTTGGATTTGGTTTGCTATTGTTTCTCTTGATCATTGAGATACATTGATAGCTCATTTATTTTGTGCCTTTCCAATTTATTGATGTAGGCACCTATTGCTATAAACTTTCCTCTTAACACTGCTTTTGCTATATCCCACAGGTTTTGATATGTTGTGTTGTCATCTTCATTTGCTTTCAGAATTTTTCTGATTTCTCTTTTGATTTCTTCTATGATCCACTGTTCATTCAGGAGCATGCTGTTCAGTCTCCCTGTGTTTGCATATGTGATAGGGATTCCTGAGATTTCCAGCTTCACTGCATTGAGGTCCAATAAGATGCATGGTATGATTTCAATTTTTTTGAATTTGCTGAGACTTGCTTTATGGCCTAGCATGTGGTAAATCCTAGAGAAATTTCCATGCACTAGTGAGAAGTATGTGTATTCTGCAACTGTAGGATGAAAAGTTCTGTAGATATTTGTTGGATTCATTTGGTTTATGGTGTCAATTAAATCTGATGTTTCTTTGTTGACTTGTTGTCTGGTTGATCTGTCCATTGTTGAAAGTGAAGTATTGAAGTCCCCCATTACTATTGTATTGGATTCTAAATCCCTTAACATTTCTTTTAAATAGCCAGGTGCTCTGTAATTAAGTGCATATACATTTATAATAGTTACATCTTCCTATTCAATCAATGCCTTAATCATTGCATAGTGCCCTTCTTTGTCTCTTTTAACAGTTTTTGTGTCAGTCTATTTTGTCTGATATTAACATGGTTACACCAGATCTTTTTTGGTTTCTGTTGGCATGGAATATCTTTTTCCATCCTTTCACTTTCAGTCTGTGTGCATCATTGTTGATGAGATGTGTTTCTTGTAGGCACCAAATAGATGGGTTTTGTTTATTAATCCATTCAGCCTGTCTGTGTCTTTTAACTGGAGAATTGAGGCCATTTACATTCAAGGTTACTATTGCTAAGTAATGACTTTGTCTTGCCATTTTTCCAAAAATATTCCTATTTTTTGCTTTGAATTTCCTTTGAATTTTACTGAGAGATTTTCTTCCTTTACCTTCTTTCCTTGTGATGACCATGTTTCTATGTTTCTGTGTGGAACACATCCTTAAGCATCTTCTGTAGGACTGGCCTGGTGGTGACAAATTCTTTCAATTTCTGTTTGTTATGGAAGATCTTCATTCATAAATGAGAGCTTTGCAGGGTATAATATTCTGGGATGACAATTTTTTTCTCTTAAGGCTTGAGCTATAACTTGCCATTCTTTCCTAGCCTGTAGGGATTCTGATGAGAAATCCTCTGTGAGTCTAATTGGAGATCCTCTGAAAGTAATCTGATATTTCTCTTGTGCACATTTTAGAATCTTCTCTTTATGTTTTACTGAGTTTGACTTCAATGTGTCACAGCAAAGATCTTTTCTAGTCATGTCTATTAGGAGTTCTATATGCTTCCTGTACTTGGATGTCCATTTCTTTCTTCAAATTAGGGAAATTTTCTGTTATTATTTTGCTAAAAAGGTCTTCTAATACTTTCTCTCTTTTCATGCCTTCAGAAATTCCTAGAACCCATATGTTGTGTCATTATAATATCCTGTAGATTCCCAACAGTGAGTCTTAGTTTTCTAATTTCCTCTTCTTGTCTTTGAACTGTATAATTTCCTTTGCTTTGTCTTCTAAGTCCAATATTCTTTCTTCTGCTTCATTGATTCTGTTGTTAAGGCTCTCTACTGCATTTTTTTACAGGCAGAGTGGATAGTGAGAGAGAGAGAGAGACAGAGAGGACGGTCTTCCTTTTCCGTTGGTTCACCCTCCAATGGCCACCGCGGCCGGCGTGCTGACGCCAGCACATCGCGCTGATCCGAAGCTGGGAGCCAGGTGCTTCTCCTGGTCTCCCATGGGGTGCAGGGCCCAAGCACTTGGGCCATCCTCCACTGCCTTCCCAGGCCACAGCAGAGAGCTGGACTGGAAGAGGGGCAACCGGGAAAGAATCTGGCGCCCCGACCAGGACTAGAACCCGGTGTGCCAGCGCCGCAAGGCGGAGGACTAGCCTAGTGATCCGCGGCACCAGCTCTTCTATTGAATTCTTCATTTCATTTTGATTTCTCTTTAAGATCCCAATTACTTGGGAGAAGCTTTCTTTTGTATCCTGTTCAGATCTCAAAAGTTTGAGCATTTACTTCTGATTACTTCTCTGTAATCTTATGATCAATTTTCTGTATTTCATTTCTTGCATTTCTTCCATCTCATTATCTTCACAATCTAGTATTGATACGTTGTGTTTTTCTGGGGGCATCATGTTGTCTTCCTATTCTTGTTTCTTGAATTGATGCATTTATTATTTGGCATTTGTTCATACCATGGATAAATCTCATTTGTTCTAGGTAAATGATCTTTCTGATGTGTTGTTGCATTTGATTGGCTAGTATTTTTTAAAGATTTATTTATTTATTTGAAAGTCAAAGTTACACACAGAGAGAAGGAGAGGAAGAGAGAGAGAGAGAAGAGAGAGAGAGAGAGAGAGAGAGAGAGGTCCTCCATCCACTGGTTCACTCCCCAATTGGCCGCAAGAGCTGGAGCTGCACCACTCCAAATTCAGAAGCCAGGAGCTTCTTCTGGGTCTCCCAAGCACGTGCAGGGGCCCAAGGACTTGGGCCATCTTCCACTGTTTTCTCAGGCCATAGCAGAGAGCTGGATTGGAAATGGAGTAGCCGGGACTTGAACCGGCACCCAATATGGGATGCCAGCGCTTCAGGCCAGGGCATTAACCTGCTGCACCACAGTGCCAGCCCCATTGATTGACTAGTATTTTGTTGAGGGATTTTATATCTATATACATCAGGGATATTGGTCTGTAGTTCTCTTCTTGTTGTATCTTACTCTGATATATTCTAACTGCTAAATATGTATTTATTTATATGCTTATATTTTATATACATATTTGTGTTTATATTTTATATATGACATGTATATACATACATATATGTGCATATATACATACATATATGTGCATGTATGTATATACATGTCAAACAAGAATTCTGTATCTGACAAAACTGTCCATCAAAGGTGAGGAAGAAATAAAACATTTCCAGCTGAGGGGCTAGAGCGGTGGCACAGTGGGTTAAAGCCCTGGCTTTGGATCAGTGACGCTCCAGCCTTTGCAGCCATCTGGGGAGTGAACCAGCAGATGGAAGACCTCTCCCTCTGTCTCTACCTCTCTTTGTAACTCTGTCTTTCAAATAAATAAAATAAATCTCTAAAAGAAAAGCTGAAGGAGATTTTTACCACTAGCCTCCTCCTGCAACAAATGCTCAAGTGGTTCCTGCAGGATGAAATTAAAGGGCACTAGATGCTAACCCAAAGCCATAAGAAGAAATAATGTTCTCAATTAAGGAAAATACATGAAAAATCAGAAAACTTAGTATTCTTTTATTTATTTATTTGAAAATCAGAGCTACACAGAGAGGGAAGGAGAGGCAGAGAGAGAGAGGTCTTCCATCAGCTGGTTCACTCCCTAAATGGCCGCAACAGCCAATGCTGCATCAATCTGAAGCCAGGAGCCAGGAGCTTCTTCTGGGTCTCCTATGTGGGTGCAGGGCCCAAGGGCTTGGGCCATCTTCCACTGCTTTACCAGGCCATAGCAGATAGCTGGATTGGAAGTGGAGCAGCCAGGACTTGAACTGGTGCCTATATGGGATGCTGGCACTGCAGGCGGAAGCTTTACCTGCTCCGCCACAGTGCTGGCCCCAAAAGCTAATATTATTATAACACTATATTCACTTTTTTATTTTCTACATTATTTAAGAGATTAATACATTAAAATGATTATTAGTCTAAAACATAGTTTAATTGTAGCATTAGTTTATAACTCTATATGTTATTGTATATATAAGGTATTATGTATTTTTAAAACATGTATTTATTTATTTGCATGAAAAGCAGAGCTACAGAGATAAAGGGAGAGTCAGACAGAGATCTTTCATCTGCTGGCTCACTCCTCAAATGTCCACAATAGCCCAGGCCTGGGTCAGACTGAAGTCAGGACCCAGGAAGTCCATCCTGGTCTCCCATGTGAGTGGCTTGGGTCCAAGTACTTGGGCCATTTTCTTCTGTCTTCTGCTGCCTTCCAAGATGCAGTATCAGGAAGCTGGATCAGAAGCAGAGGAACTAGGACTCAAACTGGCACTCCAGTAGGGGTGCTGCTGTTGCAAGCAGCAGCTTAACCCACTAAACCACAATAACAGTCTCAAGATTAAGCATTTTTAAAAAGGTATTAATTCATACTTTTTTAGCACAGTGTTTACAGGTATAATTTTGTGACACTAACAACTGACAAGAATAGGAACAGAGATAAAAAAGAAATAAAACTAAAATAAATTGAAATTTGAGTGTTATAAGTTTAGGATGTTAAATGTAATAAACATGATAATTGAAAGACATTATCTATGGAATTTAAATAAAAGGAAATGAGAAGGATTTAAACATATCACCATAAATAGACAATTAAAAACAAGAGAAGACAATATTTCAGGAAATGAAGGACAAAAAGTTTAAGACATATAGAGAACAAAAAACTAAATCATAGACATTTGTCCCTTCCTTGTTAATATTTACTTTAATGTAAATTGATTAAATTCACAGAGCCTGAGCTGTGGTGTAGTAGGCTAAACCTCTACCTGTGGCACCAGCATTCTATATGGGTGCCAGTTTGAGTCCTGGCTGCTCCACTTCCAATCCAGCTCTCTGCTATGGCCTAAAGAAGTGGGAGATGGCCCAAGTGCTTGGCCCCTGTTTCCGTGTGGGAGACCCATAAGAAGCTCCGGGCTCCTGGCTTCGAATCAGCACAGCTCTAGTTGTTGCAGCCATCTGGGGAGTAAACTAGCAGAAAAAAGACCTTTTTCTCTGTGTCTCCCTCTCTCTGTCTGTAACTCTGCCTCTCAAATAAATTTTTAAATTTTTTAAATTATTTAAAAATAAATTAAACTGTTGAATCAAAAGACAGATGTTGGCAGTGTAGATATTTATATATACATATCTTATATATTTTTATGTAAATAAAGTTGTTAGAAACTTTCTAGGCAATGTTCAATTTGGTAAAAGATAACAAATTCTATATCTAATAACAGACCACCAAAGTATATAAGCAAAATTGACATGATGAGAATTAATTATTGTTTATAGCATTTGGCTCTACTGTTAAGCAATGATGTTTTTATCTTCTTAATATTTATTAAATTCTTTACTTAGTGGAGGGTTAATCTTATGATTACAAAATAAGCTGAAAGTATGCCATTGTAAAAATTAAAAGAAAGAATAAGAAAGGAAGAAGGAAAGAGGGTGGAAGCCTGGGCAGGAGGAAAGGTAAGGTAGGAAGTATCACCATGCTTCTAAATCTGTATATATGAAATACATGAAATATGTTAACCATATAAATTAAAATTTTAAATAATATACATGTAAACAATGAAATTGGTACTATAACTCACACCATATACAAAATCAATTCAAAATGGATTAAAAGCTTAAACATAAGATCTGAAACTTTAAAATTACCACAAGAAACATAGGGCAAAAGCTTCTTAACCTTGGTGTGGCAAGGATTTTTTGGATATTATTGCAAAGGGCAAGCAATAAAAGAAAGAAGAGATATACGGGATTATATTGTAGTCTACAAGCTCCTACACAGCAAAGGACACAATCAACAGAATGAAGGAACCATCTGTGGAATGGGAGAAAGTATTTGCAAATCATACACCTGATAACGGATTAATATTCAGAATATATAAGGAAATCAACCAACTCTATAACAAGGAGGGAAAAAAGCCCTGAATTTAAAATGGGTAAATATCTTAATGAACATTTCTCCAAAAAAGATCTACAAGTTGTCAATTAGTAAATGAAAAAAAATGCTCAACATCACAAATCATTAGGGAATTGAAAATTAATGAGATGTCATCTCACCCCACTTAGTACAGCTTTTTTGTCAAAAAATAAATAACAAAGACTGGCCAGGATATGGAAAGAAAGGAGCTCTTATACCCTGTTGGTGGGAATACAGAACCATATAGCAGTTTTGGAAGATCGTGTGGAAATTTATCAGAATATTAAGAACATGACTACTATATGATTCAGCAATCTTACTTCTGTGTATTTATCCAAAGAAAATGAAATTTTCATCTCATGAAGATATCTGCTCTGCTACAGTCATTGCAGTATTAATTATATACACTAGCCAAGATATGAAAACAATCAAAACATTCAACAGATGAATGGATAAAAAAGTATGAGACAGATTAGATAAATAGACATTGAACTGCTCTTCAGATTTTTCCAAGAAGCAAGTTCTGTGATTTACAGTATGGATGAATCTGGAGGGCATTATGCTAAGTGAAACAAAAACTGCATGGTCTCACTTACATGTAGAATATAAAAAATTTGAACTGATACAAGCAGAGAGTAAAGTGGTTGTTGCCAAAGTCTGATGAGCAGAGGGAAGTGAGGCATTGGTCAAAAGGTACAATGTTGCAGTAAGGCAGGATAAAAATAAAGTCTAGAGGCCTATTGCACAGCATGGTGGCAATAGTTAATAATGAGTGCTTGAATTTTCTGAAAGATTTTAAATGTTCTCACCACAGTAAAAAAAAAAAAAAAACAAGTATTTGGGTAATGAATATGTTAATTTGCTTTATTTAATAATTTCACCATGTGTACACATGTCAAAACATCTTGTTGAACACTTTAAAACATGCTAGTTTTATTTGCCCGTTACACTATAATAACCCTGAGGGGGAGCTGAGTGAACAAAATTGAAGTGAGAAATAGAGAGTTCTACAACAATAGTTGAAGACTTCAATATCCCATTCTTGATAATGGATAGAGCAACCGGACGGAAAATAAATAGGGAAATCAAGGGTATTAACAATACCAATAAACCAACTAAAATCTAGCAGACAGAGCAAAGGTAGAATAAATATTCTCAAGTGCACACGGGACATTTTACAGGATAGACCATATGCTGTTAGGTTACAAATTTTCAATAGATTTTAAGATAAATATCAAATAAAATATTTTCTGCTGCAACAAGATGAAATTAGAAATCAATCACAGAAGAAAAACTTAAAATTTGTGGAAATTTTCCGACATACTATTAACCAATAGAACAAAGGAGAAATCTCAAGGAAAATGTTTGTAAACACGTACAGATGAATGAAAATGAAAATATAGCAAACCAAAATTTATCATACACAGTGACAGCAGTGCTAGGGGGAGTGTATAGCTATAATTGCTTACATTAAAAAAGAAGAAAAGTCTGACAACTTAACTTTATAACTTAAGGAACAGAGTTGGGGGGGGGACTAAATCTAAAACTGGCCAAAGGAAATTATAAAGGTTTAGGTGGAGATAAATGAAATAGAGAATAGAAAAATAATAGAGAAAATCCAAGAAGCCAAAAGTTTGGTTTTTGAAAAAGTCAAATTGGCAAACCTTTAGCTGGTTACATTAAGCAAATCAGAGAGAAGAAATTAATTACAAGAAACAGAAATGAAAGTGGAAACACTATTACTAATTCTAAAGGAATAAAACAGATTGTAAGAGAGTACTATGAGCAATGTTATGCTGGAAAAATTGGCAGCTGATGAAATGGACAAATTCCTTTAACACAAGACCTACAAGGACTAAATCACAAATAGGAAATCTGAACAGGCCTGTAACTAAATAGGAAATCAAATCAGTAATAAAAAAAAACTCCCTGATAAAGAAAAATCATGGCCCTGATAGCTTCACTAGTGAATTCCACCAGATATTTAAAGAACACCAATCCATGTCAAGCTATTGCAATGACAAAAAAAATTTAAAGATTACATTCCCTAACTCATTCTATGATGTCATCATTACCATGACATCAAAACCAAAGATACTACAAGAAAACTCAGTGCAATATGCCCTAGAAACATTGATAGAACAATCCTAAATAAAATACTACCAACAGAGCCAGGATCCAAGACAGCTGAACAGGGTATAACCACACTGACTTCAACTGCTCTAGGATATGAAAAGAACAAAGGGAGGACCATGTTTCCAGGGATCTGACTGACAAATTTTCAGAGAAGAAATGCAAAAAACAACAGAGACTCCATGGAACAAGAGGAGAGAAGACAGAGACACTGCTACAGCCAGCTGTTGGCTGTGAGCTGCCATCTTACCACATCAAGGTAGGAGGACAGTGCCACACACCCTACCACAAGCAGTAGCTGACAGGGAATTCCACCATCACCTGCTGACTTTTACTTCAGCCTGGGGACCTGACTAGAATCTGAGGAACTGATGGATGAGGAACAAGGAAGCCACATTTCTTCCCTCTCTGCCCCAATCTTGCAAAGTACCATGCCCAGCAGGGAAAAGTAGTGCAGCACACCTCTGTTTTGCTCCTACCAGCATCAGAGTCAGAGTCAGGGCAACGTGTGGGATAAGAGACAGATCCCCTGCATCTTGCAACTGTGGTAGTTTGGGGGCATTAGCCCCAGAGTGAGCTATACTCATTAATTCTACATGAGCCAAGGGGATTCACTTGAGCTTCTAGGAGCTAGCAACAGAAACAGCCCATAACAAAAACCGTTCATTGGGGCCGGTGCTGGGGAGTAGCAGGTAAAACCACTGCCTGTAGTGCCAGCATTCCATATGGGCACCAGTTCAAGTCCCGACTGCTCCACTTCTGATCCAGCTCTTTGCTGTGGCCTGGGAAAGCAGTAGAAGATGGCCCAAGTCCTTGGACCCCTAACCCTTGTGGGAGACCTGGAGGAGGCGCCTGGCTCCTGGCATCAGATCGGCACAGCTTCGGCCATTGCAGCCAACTGGGGAGTGAACCAGCAGATGGAAGACCCCTCTCTTTGCCTCTCCTTCTCTCTGTATATAACTCTGACTTTCAAATAAATAAATAAATCTTTTAAAAAAACCTGCTCAAACCCCTGGGTAATGACTCCATGATACCCGGCAACACTAGGACTATAAAAATCAGTTCTAGGTGCCAGCACTGTGGCGCACTAGGTAAATCCTCTGCCTGCGGCACCAGCATCTCATATGGGCACCGGTTCTAGACATGGTTGCTCCTCTTCCTGTCCAGCTCTCTGCTATGGCCTGGAAAGGCAGCGGAGAATGGCCCAAGTGCTTGGGCCCCTGCACCCGCATGGGAGACCAGGAGGAAGCACCTGGCTCCTGGCTTCAGATTGGCATAGCTCCAGCCATTGAGGCTATTTGGGGAGTGAACAAACAAAAGGAAGACCTTTCTCTCTGTCTTTCTCACTCTCTGTAACTCTACCTGTCAAATAAATAAATAATCTTTAAAAAATTCCATTCTAAATTTCTCAGTGCAATTGGAATCTACCCAGTGGACCTATGGAAGAACCTACCTGCATTTCACCACTCTGGATTCATACTCTCAAGAGCAAAATATCCTGCATATGTTGTAGTCACCATGTAGGACTGGATCAGGGTTCAGTTCACATTCTCTAGTCCTAGGACTGAGGCTGTTGGTGTTCTAAGCCACAGCATCAGTTGGACTTTCCTGGCAGGACCTAGGGAAGAGTCCATCCACATCACACAGTTGTAGATACAGCAACTGGTGCACAAGTCCTGGCATCACTCAGGCTTGCCAGTAGATCAAGGGTACAGTCATCCTTGTCTCTCTCAGCACCAAGAATAAGACTGGCTATTCCACCAAGAATACTGACACCAAACTCTCTGTGGACCAAAGATATGTACCCAAGGAAACTCTTATTCATCTCAAAGCCATATTTCCATCCTTACAAACTGCAGCAGACCAGACCACTGTGTCACTTATAGACACAGCTGACGTTGATTAAAAGAAATCACTCAGAGACTACACTCTTGGGCACACCTAGACCCAAAGCCAAAGCAACAAGCCAAGTAATACCTTGCATTTCAGCCAAATCATAGACTCTTTTCCAATGAAATCTATTTCATAAAAAGAAAGAATGATTGCATCAGATGTACAGATGTCAAAGCTGGGACACAAGAGGCAAGAAAAAGCAAGGTAGCATAATACCTCTGAAAGAACAAATAATCCTCCAGAATTAGAAACTGAGTTGAAGGGAATCTATGAAATGACAGATATAGAATTCAAAATAATGATTGTAAGGAAACTCAGTGAGATGCAAGAGAATACAGATACACAGATTAAAGAAATGAGGAAATTGATGAGTGACATGAATGAAAATATTACTAAGGAGATGGAACTCATTAAGAAGAACCAAATAGACATTTTGGAGATGAAATTTTCAATCAGTGAAATAAAAACACATGATTGAGAGCTCTAACAGCAGAATAGACCAAGTGGAAGAAGGAATGTCTGACTTAGAGGAAAAGAATTTTCAAATAACACAATCAGACAAAAATAAAGAAAAGATAATTAAGAAGATTGAAGAAAAATCTATGCAAAATGTAAGGTACCATTAAATGATGAAATATTTGTGTTATGGGTATAACTGAAGGAGAGGAAAAGGAAAAAGTATGTTGAGAACCTGCTAAATGAAACAATATTTGAGAATACCCTAGATCTTGAAAGAGACATAGACATCCAGATACAAGAAGCACAAGAAACACCAAGGAGACTCAACAAAAGGCGTGCTGTGGTCAAATCAACTAACAGTTAAAGATAAGGAGAGAATCCTAAAGACAGCAAAAGAAAAGTGTCAAGTTACCTATAAAAGAAAACCAATTAGATTAACATCAAATTTCTCAACAGAAACCCTACAGGCCAGAAGAGAGTGGTGTGATATGTTCAAGGTCTTAAGGGGGGGGGGGGGGAACCTTCCAAGCAAGAATATTATATCCAGTAAAGCTATCCTTTAAAAGTGAAGGAGATGGGGCTGTGGTGTAGCAGGTAAAGCCACCGCCTGCAAGTGCCAGCATCCCATATGGGCGCCAGTTCGAATCCCGGCTGCTCCACTTCCAATCCAGCTCTCTGCTATGGCCCGGGAAAGCAGTAGAAGATGGTCCAAGTCCTTGGGCCTCTGCACTCAAGTGGGAGACCCAGAAGAAGCTCCTGGCTCCTGACTTCGGATCAGCTCAGCTCTGGCCGTTGCAGCTAATTGGGGAGTGAACCAGCAGAATGGAAGACCTCTCCCTCTTTCTGGCTCTACTTTTCCCTGTAACTCTGTCTTTCAAACAAATAAAATAATTCTTTTAAAAAAAAGTGAAGGAGAGATTGCTTCATAGCCTTTTGGCCAAGATCAAGTATAAAAGTGAAGTAGAAAGAAGGTATATTTCAGATAAGCAAAAACAGAGAATTTATCACCACCAGACCAGCCTTACAAGAAATCTCGAAGGGTGTCCTGCATTAGAAGTAAACTTTAAAACACATGACACCACCAAATTCACTAACAGTGCATGTAGAATCTGTATCCAATTATCAAGATGACAGGTTTCAGTTCTTATCTATCAGCGCTAACCTTGAATATAAATGGATTAAATTCTCCAACCAGAAGACTTAGTTTGGCTAAATAAATTAAAAAAAAAAGACCCCACTATATGTTGCCTACGAGAAACTCATTTCACAAACAAAAATACACACAGATTAAAAGTGAAAGGCTGAAAAAAGATACACCAGCCAAACGGGAACCAAAAACAAGCAAGAGTGGCTGTTCTGATATCAGATAAAACAGATGTTAATGACAAAATTGTATTAAGAGATAAAGAAGGACATTATGTTTTGATAAAAGTTTCAATTCAGCAAGACATGACAATCATAAATATATATGCATCCAACACAAGACTGCCTATATATAAATATCAAAAATATTAGATCTTCTGAGACAGAATCCAATACAATAATAGTGGGAGCTTCAACACCCAGTTCTCATCAATGGACTGATAATCCAGACAGAAAAGCAATAAAGCTATATCAGAGTTGAAACATACAATTGAACAAATGGACCTAACAGACATTTGCATGACATTTTACCCAATGGCTACAGAATACACGTTCTTCTCATCAGCACATGGAACATTTTCTAGGATAGATGACATATAAGGCTACAAATCAAGTCTCAGAAAATTTGAACAGATTGAAATCATACCATGTATCTTCTCAGACCATAAAGGAATGAAACCAGAAATCAACAAGAAGAATAGAGCACTCATAAATACTTGAAAATAAACAACATGCTACTAAATGATCAATGGGTCCTTGAAGAAATTAAAAAGGAAATCAAAAGTTTTTTGAAATAAATGAAAATTAAAACCCAACATATCAAGATCTGTGGGGTACAGCAAAAGCAATTATAAGAGAGAAGTGTATAACATTAAGTGCTTACATTTAAAAAAGAGAAATGTCTCAAATTAAAGATCTAATGTTGTATCTCAAAGATTTACAAAAAGCAAAAACAAACCAAATTAGCAGGAGGTGAGAAATAATAAGGATCAGAGCAGAAATAAATGAAATTGAAACTAAAAAAAGGTAAACAAGAAGTTGTTTTATTGAGAATAATAGATAAGCCTTTAGCCAGACTAACAAAGAAAAAAAAGAAAAAAATCTCAAGTAAATAGAATAAGAGATGAAAAAGAAGACATTATAAATGACACCACTGACATACAAAGGATCATAAGAAGCTACAATAAAAAACTATATGCTAATAAACTGGAAAACCTCAAGTAAATGGATAAATTCCTGAATACATGTAACTTACCAAGATTAAATCAAGAAGATATATACAACCTAAAAAGACCCAAACAAAGATGCAAAGATTCTCAACAAAATACTAGCAAATCAAATCTGAAATCATGTCCAAAAGATTATATATCATGATCAAGTGGGATTTATCCCAGAAATGCAAGGGTGGTTTAACATTTGCAAATCAATAAGCATCATAAATCACATCAATAGAATGAAGAACAAAACCATATGGTCACTTCAATAGATGTGGAGAATGCATTTCATAAGATTCAACACCCCCATAGGGCCGGCACTGTGGCACAGTGAGTTAAAGCCCCTGCCCAGAATGCTGGCATCCCATATGGGTGCCAGTTCAAGTCACAGCTGCTCCACTTCTGATCCAGCTGTCCGCTATGTCCTGGGAAAGCAGTAGTAAATGGTCCAAGTCATTGGGCCCCTGCACTCTCGTGGAAGCCAGAAGAAGTGCCTGGTTCCTGGCTTCGGATCAGCTCGGCTCTGAACATTATGGTCATTTGGGGAGTGAACCAGCATATGTAATACTTTTTCTCTATCTATCTATCTTTGGCTCTACCTCTCTTTCTAACTCTTTCAAGTAAATAAAAACAATTAAAAATAAAAAGATTCAACACCCCTTCATGATAAAAACTCTCAACAAATTAGGTATAGAAGGAACAGTCCTCAAAATTATAAAGAGATACCTGCACCACCATGTTTATAGCAGCACTGTTCACAATAGCCAAAATTTGGAATCAATCAAGGTGTTCATCATCAGATGAATGGATAAAGAAAATGTGGTATATATACACAATGGACTATTAGTCAGCTGTAAAAAAGAATAAAATTCTACTATTTGCTGCAAAATGGATGCAATGGGAGGACATAATGTTGAGAGAAATACACCAGACACATACAGACAAATGCCACATGTTCTCCCTTATATGTGGAAGTTAAATTTTAAAAAGAAGGGAAGGAAGGAAGGAAGGAAGGAAGGAAGGAAGGAAGGAAGGAAGGAAGGAAGGAAGGAAGAAGGGAGAGAGGGAGGAGGGAGGGAAAGAGGGAGGAAGGGAGAGAAGGAGGGAGGGAGAAAGGCGTGTGTGTATCAGTATTGCTGCAAATATAGTTTTGTTTTATACCTTTGTCAAACCAGTGGTTAAGAATGTTATATTACTATAGTTTTAATGATATGTGATTACTGTAAAGTTTATGAATGAAATTGCCATTTTTCCATTCAATTATTGTTTATAGCCATTGCCTATGTTCCCACTGAACTAGAGTATTTTTGCTTTTTACTTGTTAACCTTCTTATTTGGTGAATCATTAACCCTTTTTACTGTAATGCAAATTTAAAATGTTATCTCAAAAACTAAAAAAGACAAAGTGAGAAGAAAGGACAGAGGGAAGTAGAAAGAGGGAGGGTAGGGGGCAGGGAGGGAGGGAAGAAGAGAATATCATTATATTCTTAGTTATACCTACAAACCGTATTAAACCTGTTAAAAACTAATTAAATTTTTTTAAATACTACCAACCTAATTGAGCAACATATTGAAAACATTATGCACCTTTGTCAAACAAAATTTATTCCTAGAATGCAAGGATGGTTCAGAATTTGAAACATTGATCAGTGTAGTACATTACATTTACAGAATAAAGAAAAAATAATATGATCACTTCGATGCAGAAATCATTTGACAAATTAAACATCCTTTCATGATTCAAAAACACTCAATAAACTTGAGTGGAAAGAAATTTCCTCAACATATGAGAAGCCATATATGAAAAATCCATAGTACATAATGCTCAATGGTGTAACACCAAATGCTTTTCACCTAAGATCAGAAATAAAGCAAAGATGTCCATTTTTATCACTTCTATTCTACATAAACTGAAGTTCTAGATACAATAATTAAAAAAGAGAAATATAAAAAGCATCCACATTGGAAAGGAAGAAGTAAAATTATCTCTGTCCACAGATGGTAGTAATCCTCAATACTAGTACTGTACCAATGTATATTGCAGTCCATGGCAAAAAGAAAAGAAATAGTGATTTTTTTTAAATATAAGAGTGGGAATAAGAGAGGGAAGAGATGTGCAATTCGGGACATGCTCAAGCTGACTTACCTCAAACGGTAGAGTTAGAAACATACCAGGGAATTCGAATTCAATCCCATCGAGGTGGCATGTACCAATGCCATCTCACTAGTCCCTGTGATCAATTTCTGTTCACAATTGATCGTAATGATAGGACTAAGAACCAAAGGGATCACATAAACAAGAATAGTGTCTGCAAATACTAGCTGATAGAATCAAAAAGGGAGAGAATGATCCAACATGGGAAGTGAGATACACAGCAGACCCATAGAATGGCAAATGTCCTAACAGCACTCTGGCTTCATAATCAGCCCTTAAGGCATGCGGATCTGGCTGAAAAGCCCATGAGAGTATTTCAGGCATGGAAAGCCAAGACACTCTGGGGGGAAAAAAAAAAAAACTTAAATGAAAGATCTCCGCGAGTGAGATCCCAGTGGAAAGAACGGGTCATCAAAGAAGGAGACACCTTTCTCTGAAGGGAGGAGAGAACTTCCACTTTGACCATGGCCTTGTCTAAATATGATCAGAGTCGGTGAACTCAGGGGGCTTCCATAGCCTTGGCAACTGATGACAAGAGCCTAGGGTGATTACTGATGCCATAAACAAGAGTGTCAATTTGTTAAGTCAACAACAGGAGTCACTGTGCACTTACTCCTCATGTAGGACCTCTGTCCTTAGTGTGCTGTACATTGAGATTTAATGCTATAACTAGTACTCAAACAGTATTTTCACTTTATGTTTCTGTGTGGGAGCAAACTGTTGAAATCTTTACTTAATGTATGCTAAACTGATCTTCTGTGTATAAAGAGAATCGAAAATGAATCTTGATGTGAATGGAAGGGGAGAGGGAGTGGATAAGGGGAGGGTTGCGGGTGGGAAGGACGTTATGTGGGGGAAGCCATTGTAATCCATATTCTGTACTTTGGAAATTTATATTCATTAAATAAAAGTTAAAAAAAAAGATTTACTTATTTGTTTGAAAGGCAGAATTACAGAGAGAGGGAAGAACAGAGACAGAGACAGAGACAGAGAGACAAAGAGGGAAAGAGAGAGAGAGATTTCTACCATCAACCGTTCATGCCTTGAATAGCCACAACAGACAGGTCTAGGCCAAGAGAAAGTCAAGAACTAGGACCTCCCTCTTGGTCTCCCACAAGGGTGGCAGGGGTGGAAGTATGTGGGCCATCCTCCCCTACCTTCCCTGCACATAAGCAGGAAGCTGCTTTGAAAGCAAAGCAGGCAGCACTCTTATAGGGGATGCTGGCCTCACAAGCACTAGCTTAACTCACTGCACCACAACTCCAGTCCCCGATCTTACCTTTATTTTAAAATTTGATATTTTGTTCATCATTGATATTTTTGCATAAATTTTTATTTTAAAATTGAATTTTAAAATAAAAAATTAAATTGAAATTTTTTCTCTTAATTACTGAATTTTTAATTTGTTTTTTGTGAACTTTTTTTTTTGCTGCTTTGTATGCTCTCCAATTGTATACCTGAGGTGAGTGCTTCCCTTGCCATACTCTATCTATTTAACATTCAGAAAATATCTTGTAAGGAGTCTTAGTCATAGCTGAAAAACTGAAAAAAAAATATATAAAATAGAAGGAAAAATATAAATTTGGAAGGAAAATCTTATATCTGTGGATCATTTTCCAACCCATATCAAGTCTCTGGTCCTTACCCCCTGGATTACTGCTCCTGTCTTTACATAACTGACTGCCTCTCATCCTTTTTTAAAAAACTTTTATTTAATAAATATAAATTTCGAAAGTATAACTTTTGGATCATAGCAACTTTTTCCCCCTATAAACTCCCTCCCACCAGCAACCATCCCATCTCCCACTCCCTCTCCCATCCCATTCACATCAAAATTCAATTTCAATTATCTCTGTGTACAGAAGATCAATTTAGTGTATACTAAGTAAAGATTTCAACAGTTTGCACCCACACAGAAACACAAAGTATAAAGTACTGTTTGAGTACTAGTTATACCGTTAATTCACATAGTACAACACATTAAGGACAGAGATCCTACCTGGGGAGTCAGTGCACAGTGACTCCCATTTTTGATTTAACAATTGACACTCTTATTTATGGTGTCAGTAATCACCCTATGCTCTTGTCATGAGTTGCCAAGGCTATGGAAGCCTCTTGAGTTCACCGACTCTGATCATATTTAGACATGGCCATAGTCAAAGTGGAAGTTCTCTCCTCCCTTCAGAGAAAGGTACCTCCTTCTTTGATGGCCCATTCTTTCTGCTGGGATCTCACTCACAGAGATCTTTCATTTAGGTTTTGTTTTTTTTTGTTTTTGTTTTGTTTTGTTTTGTTTTTGTTTTTGTTTTTGTTTTTGTTTTTGTTTTTGTTTTTGCCAGAGTATCTTGGCTTTCCATGCCTGAAATACTTTCAGTGGCTTTTTAGCCGGATCCGAATGCCTTGAGGGCTGATTCTGTGCCTCTCATCCTACTCACATTAGTCTTTTCAGAGAAACATTCACCAAACCACTTCTTCTAAAATAGTCTCTAAATGGATCTTCTTTATTATTTTTTTAAACATGTATATATTTGAAAGGCAGAGTGACAGAGAGAATAAGAAAGAGAGAAAAGTGAGAAAGAGACCCTCCATCTGCTGGTTCATTCCCCTAAATGACTTCAAAATGCACGTCTGGGACAGGCCAAAGCCAGGAGTCAAGAATTCCATCCCAGTCTCTCATAGAGGCAGCAGGGATCCAAGTAGTTGGGCCACTTTCTTCTGCCTTCTCAGGCACAATAACAGGAAGCTGGATCAGAAGTGGAGTAGCTGGGACTCTAACTGGCGTTCCAATATGATATGATGGTGTCAAAAACATAAATTTAACCTTCTAGGCCACAATGCCAGCCCTTTCCTTTATTATTTTTAACCACAGAGTCCTAGTTATTGTATAGTACCTAAAATTTGCATTTTCTCATGGTCTGTTTTCCTTTGCTGTGACAAAATACCTGAGACCAGGTAATTTATAAGGAGCAGAAGTTTCGTGGTTCCGGAGGCTGGCAAATCCAAGAGCATGAAATCAGCACTGTTCCACACCTGGTGAGGGCCTTCTTGCTGTACCATGACATGGTGGGTGGTATCACATAGTGAGACAGAGCAAGTATGCTAGTGTGAGCCTCTCTCCCTCTTCCTGTAAAGCCACTAATGCCATCAAGGGAGCCCCCTTCTTTTAGCCTCATATAATCCCAATTGTCTTTCAACCACCCCACCTGCAAATACCATTACTGTGTAGTCTGGAGGTTATGTTTCCAACACATGAACTTTAGGACACACAGGTAAGCCACAGTGCATTCCTGACTTGTTTGCTGACCTCTTTACCATCTTTTTCCTGCCCTCTCCATTACTCTCTAAGCTCCATGAGGACAAGAGACTCGTCCTCTTTCAGTGTTGGTCTCCCTGACATCTCGTTACCTAGCAGACAGCCTAGTACTTTCTCCCTGTTGAACCTATTCATTAAATGGGTGGAGAAGCTTCAGGGACTTAGACAGAAACACTGCCGACATTACAGCACAGAAAGCTTCAGTTTGACCTCATGTTGAAGATCTGGAATGCAATCACCGGGCTGACCGCCTAACATCTAAGAGAGATACAAGCCCCTCAAAGTAAACAAGTGGTGGGCCTGGTACAGGAGATATGGCTCAATAGGATTGAGCTATAATTGAGATCTGGCAGGATTTTGCAAGACAAAGTGCTAGTGAGGGAAGAAGTTGTGTGAGCTTTCTTGGGTCAGAGCTAAATGGAAATCATCACCAGACATCAAAGGATTTGCAGAGTGTCTGCTAGGACCGGGGTGAGGCCCAGTCAACCAGAGAAGCCATCAGACGCAATAAGGCCAGAGGAGGCCAGAACACAAATCACACTGGGCAGTGTCTTTAACCTTGAATGTTTTCAGGCCTAGCAGCAACCAGGTGTACAATTGATATCCTAAGGAGCCAGGATCCAAGGTTAGGTCCATAAAGACTCCCTTCCTGTCACTGCTACAAGGTTACATACACAAGTGCATAGAGCAAAGGGGAGAAGGGGCGCAAAAACAGACCACCAAAGGTCAAAACTATTTAAATCATTTAATTGTGCTATGTTTGTTTTTTCTTCTTTCTCCTCCCTTGCAGGAATTTTAAAGATCACTTAAGTTTTAGAGAACTAAAGAATCTGTGTTTGCTTAACAGATGTGATGATAGAATAGCAAAAAGTTTCCTAGCTGATGAATGAAAGAACTCTGGCAGATTATGGTTTGGGATTATGGTTTAGCTAATTTGGATACTGTTTATGAGTGCCTCCTTGTCTGGTCTTAAAATGGTTACCTTCTAGATCACTAAAGCTGAGAGATATCTTGATGTCTACGTGTTTCATCCTTCCTTATTTCACAGATGAAGAAACAAATATTATTTGCTCCTCCCAGTTTTGTTCTATTAATAAGCCATCCCCACCTCAGCAAGACATGCCAGAATCCAGATTAAAGAGGTCCCCCACCAGAATAAAGGGATCTCACACTTTTCAGCTACCTGTACTGCTGGCACCAGGGTCTCAGTTTCTGTCATTTTTTCATCTAGTATCTGACAGCATAGCACCACCAGCCTCATGTGTCTGACTGCACAGCCAGCTCCATTTCTAAGTAGTTGTAGATTTGACTCTGCTAGTGATGTAATCTTAAAAGCAAGTGTCTGGGTAATCTTCCTCCTGGTTTGACCTGGCCCATAGGACCACATGCCCAATTGTTGACTATCCTGACCTTGGCCATAACTATGTTTTTATTTTATGCATCCTGGTCTTTGTGCTTGTTTCGGCAGTACATATATTTTACACATCCTGGTCTCTTCAATTGCATTATAAATGTGTTGAAACAAGGATTATTAATCGTCATATTCTTCTCCCACACTATCTAATATAGTTCCTAGTCTAAAACTACCAGTTAATTGATTGGAGTTACTCCCTGACCACCAATATACCCCTCATATCATATTCTGAATAAGCAGAGTAGGCAGCTGCTGGCTTGATACAAATTTAGAGTTTCGGAAAGCTCTCCCAGCCCAAGGACTATTTCCCTCTGCCAGTGTACCTAAAATAGCCACATTACTCACTCCTTTGAGTCAAGGCCTTGAAAACTCTTGTTAAAATGCAAATGTCATCTGGGAGGGATAACATGAAGCTATCGATGCCTATTAATAACAGAATATTACTAGCTTTGCATAGAATATAATGATATAGAATATACAAGGGCAGGCTTAAGCCAATCCCAAAATTTAGGACCTGGTAACACCAAGAACAGCATCTTGGCAACATGGATTCATATTCATAAGCGTCTCAGAAAGCTTGGATGAGATGCTAGCTAAACAGCATGGTATTGATGACAGGGAAGGAAGTTCCTGTCCCTCCCAAAGCCAAAGTCAAAGCAAAACCTTTGAAGGTCAAGAAAGCAGTGTTGAAAAGTGCCTGCAACTACACAAAAAAGATCTGCATGTCATCCACCTTCCACAGCAGTAAGACACCATGGCTCCAGAGTGTTCATATGCCTTCAGAGGAGCACCCTCAGAGAAACAAGGTCGACCAAGTGCCATCATCAAGTTTCCCGAGAGCTGGCCTGGAAGAGGGGCAACTGGGACAGAATCCGGCACCCCGACCGGGTCTAGAACCCAGTGTGCCAGCGCCGCAAGGTGGAGGATTAGCCTAGTGAGTCTGCTGTGAAGACAGAAGATAGATAACAGCACACTTGTGCTCACTGTGGATGTCAAAGCCAAGAAGCTCCAGGGCCAAGAAGCTGTGAGGAAACTATGATATTGATGAGGCCAAGGTCAACACCCTGGTCAGGCCTTTTGGATAGAAGGCAGCATATGTTTGATGGGCTCCTGATTATGATGTGATGATGCTTTGGACGTTGCCAACAAAATTGGGATCATCCAAACTGAGTTCTAAATATAAGCGTGGGGTTTTTTCACCATAAAAAAGCACTTGATAGGACATAAAAATTATTAATAACAGCTAACATTTTAAGCACATATACTATGGTACATAGTGTTCTGGCTACTTTACATGAGTCAAGGTACTTCAAACATTTATAAAGGGGTGGATGCTGTGGAACAACAGGTTAAGTCACCACTGGGATGCCTGCATCCCAGACCAGAATGCCTGGAATCAAGTCTCATCTCCTCTTCTTCCCATCCAGTTTCCTGGTCATGTGTCTGGAAGGCAGCGAATGATAACCTCTGCCACCCACATGGGACACCTGGGAGGAGGTCTGGGCTCCTAGCTTGGGCCTGGCTCAGCCCTGGCTTTTGCAGGCATTTAGAGAACCAGTGGATGGAAGATTCTCTCTCTCTCTCTCTCTCTCTCTCTCTCTCTCTCTCTCTCTTTCTCTCACTTGTTTTTTTTTAAGATTTCTTTATTTATGTATTTATTTGAAAGACAGAGTCATATAGAAAGAGATCTCTCTGCTGGTCCACTCCCCAAATGACTTCAATGTCCAGCACTGAACCAGACCAAAGCCAGGAGCCTGGAACTCCATCTGGGTCTCCCATGTGGATGGCAGGGACCCATGCTGCTTTCCCTGGTACATTGGCAGGGAAAACAGGCATTCAGTTGGGATACCCAAAACACAGGCAGTGGCTTAACCTGCTGCCACCATAATACCAGCCTGCAGCCTTTCAAATAAGTGAATAAGTAGTTTTTTTTTAAAGTTCACAGAAAATAAAATTAAAAGATGTTCACTTTGATATTAAAAAAAAAAAAACTTGAACGTTGGGCTCTAGCACTATGGTGTAGTAGGTAAAGCTACTGCCTGCAATGCTGGCATCCCATATGGGCACCAGTTTGAATCCCAGCCTCTCCATTTCTGATCCAGCTCTCTGTTATGGCCTGGGAAAGCAGAGGAAGATGGCCCAGGTCCTTGGGCCCCTGCACCCATGTGGGAGACACAGAAGAAGCTCCAGACTCCTGGCTTCAGATCAGCCAGACTCCAGCAGTTATTTGGTGAGTGAACTGGTGGATGAAAGATACCCCTTCCCGCTCCTCTCTCCCTCTCTCTGCCTTTCAAATAAATAAATAAAACTTTTTCTAAAAAACTTGAAATTCAGGCATAGTTTTTTTTATTATAAACACTTTTATTTAGTAAATATAATTTTCCAAAGTACAGTTTATGGATTACAATGGCTTTCCCCCCCCCATAACTTCCCTCCCACCTGCAACCCTCCCATCTCCCGCTCCCTCTCCCATTCCATTCACATCAAGATTCATTTTCAATTATCTTTATATACAGAAGATCAGTTTAGCATACATTAAGTAAAGATTTCATCAGTTTGCACCACACAGAACATAAAGTGTAAAATACTATTTGAGTGCTAGTTATAGCATTAATTCACATTGGAAAACACACTAAGGACAGAGATCCCACATGAGGAGTAAGTACACAGTGACTCCTGTTGTTGACTTAACAAATTGACACTCTTGTTTATGGCATCAGTAATTTCCCTAGGCTCTAGTCTTAAGTTGCCAAGGCTATGGAAGCCTCTTGAGTTTGCCGACTTCGATCTTATTTAGACAAGGTCATAGTCAAAGTGGAAGTTCTCTCCTCCCTTCAGAGAAAGGTACCTCCTTCTTTGATGGCCTGTTCTTTCTACTGGGATCTCACTCACAGAGATCTTTCATTTAGGTTTGTGGGGTTTTTTTGTTTTTTTTTTGTTTTGTTTTGTTTTTTGCCAGAGTATCTTGGTTTTCCATGCCTAAAATACTCTCATGGGCTCTTCAGCCAGATCCGAATGCCTTAAGAGCTGATCCTGAGGCCAGAGTGCTGTCTAGGACATCAGGTATAGTTTTTCATAATGTGCGTTTTCTATGAACTTTCTGAAGAGTCTTCATTTACTTCACTTTTCAGTTCTTCTTCTATGAAATAGGTATAAAGATTATTCTTCAGTTTCCAGTGGAAAAATCAAGGCAGGTAGTCATTAAGTCCAATATCACAAAGCTGGTAGAGGGCAGGGCTGGCATTTGGAACAAGCTGTGGGATGTAGCCTCTCTCTGTTCAGTCCCCTGCTATAGGCAACTGTCATAAATATGGTCCTAGGCCCTCATCTCAGTCTCACTTGCCAACATTCTACAGGTCTGCTAGTCAGTCCCGACAACCCTCTCAATGCATCCACTGCCCACTGATCCTAAACCTATCTCATGTTCTCTTTATTTCTTTTCTAAGAAGCACTCACTCTATGCCAGGCACTGTGATGTCTCATTTAAGCTTCAGAAAATATTAATAGTCTCTGCATGAAGAAACTGAGGCACAGGAAGCTCAGTTACCTGCCCCACTTCCCAGAGTCACTCTGCAAACATTAGTCCTGGGGTTTGAACCCACAAAAGGTGATTCCAGAGTGCCTCTTCCATTTCTCCTGTGATCCTACTCTGGGGCTAACTGTAGAGCTTCCTACCTGCTCCTCAGTGACCCCTCCTAGACCCACCCCATCCCCACATCACAAACAACAAAGTCTGTTTTCTACCCACTGACTCCTCATCTGTCATTCAAGGCTGTGAATGCTGAGACACTCATCCCACACCATCCCAGGCATGGATACCTACAAAAAAGCCACTGACACATTTGACTACATTTTTTTAAAAGTAAACATTGCTGCAAAGGAATGTAAGGTCACAGTTAATTTATGAAGAGCTCTTAGAGATATGTCCCTGACAATTGAAAAAATTGACATAGGCTAAATTCTGAGGATTAAATCCCACTTAAAATGTGTGAACTTAATCATAATTAAATAAATGCTATTTGAAACCACAAAATGACATTATTTCCCACTTATTAGAGTGGACAAATTGCTTAAGATTGATACCCAGTCTTGAAAAGCATGGAAAAGCATGGAAAGAGAGACCTTCAGAGACTGCAGTTTAGACTAAGTTGGTGCAGAACTTTTACAGGGCAACTTGAGAGTACCTACCAAAATGTGAAACTCACATACCATTTAACTCAATGTTTCTGTTATCCAAAAAAAATGTATTTTGGGGTTTTGGTACTTAAAAAAAAACACTCTACAAGTATAATCAATTGAACAAAGATACAACAGCACTTCAGAAAGTTTGTGGAAAGTGAAATTAAAAGATAAGTTTTTTTGGTACCAAAAAAAATTGAAATCCATGCTTGATTTTTTTATAATACACATTGTCCATGGACTTTGGGAAGCCCCCTTGGATTTGTTCAGGGATGTTTATTTTAGCAATTTTGGGTAAGAAACTTCAATTTCTACTAAGTATACCATAGAAAGTGAATTATGATGCCATAAATTCACTTCCAAAGATATTTATGCTAAACTGCAATCAATTCTGAATTGGGGTATAATCAGCAAGGAAATATTAAACCCAGGATTTAATATATATTTATGTATTTTAACTTATATTTCTTAAATCTATTGTATATCCTTTAAAATGGGCACAATAGCAGGATGTAATGCTACATGTGTATGATTTATATAAACAACTAAATTATATATAGTTGATGCTCAGAATATGCAGATTCTGCACCAGTATAGCCAAACAACTGCATATTAAAAAAATTTTTTTGAGTCTCTTCTGATTGTTTTTCTGTCATTATTTCCTAAGCAACACAGTATAACAAGCATTTTCATGGCATTTGCACCACATTGAGTTTGTAAGTGATTTAAGAGATGATTTTAAGTTTACAGAAGGATATGTACAGGTTATATGTAAATGCTAGACTGTTCTATAGAAAGGACTTGAGGATCTTCAGATTTTGGGGTCCACAGGGATTGGTTCCAGGATACCCTGCAGCTACAACAAAGGATGACAGTTTTTTGTGGTCAAGTGAACAAAAGTGTTCACTGTTGAGAATACAACTCTAACTGGTGCTGGAAGTTGGTGAACTCAGATACAGGGTAAACATCAAACTCACTGCTTGCCATACGAGACTCTGAGTAACAGGGCTTTCAGCAGCCTTGCATCCTCTGTCTCCATCCCCGCTCCTTTTCCTTCTCCCCAACCCAGTGCAGCATGTCTCAGGAAATCAATTTACTCATGAATGCACACTGATGTGTGTGGGGAGACGCTTCCTACGGGACTCTTGTGCTCCTGTATGTATTGTTGAAGCTGCAAGACCCTGGCTGATATTCCCAAGGCATTTTCTCAGAATTATGTCTGCAGCAAGCAACCTTAAGGGTCGAGACAATGTCTCCCTCTGGGACAAAGAACAGGGCTGGGGTGACTAGAGCTGGCATGACAATTGTTTTATGCTGAAGACATTTCAGATTCAGCAGAGAAAGAAGCCTTCTCAGATTTCCCTTATCTGAACAAAAGTAGCAACTTCCGGGAAGTGAAGCTACCACAAATTCTGTCTTTGAGGCAGATTTTACTCCCAGAAAAAAAGGTTCAAGAGTAAATTTATCCAAAATATCATTTCCAAGGGTGTTTTATGGCCATAAAGAAAATGGAAAAGACCCCTGATATCTGCATAAACAAATTTTATCACAAACTTCCTTAACTCCCACTTGTTCCTCAGAAAGCTACTTATTCATACCCAGAAGGTTTTACCACTCCCTCTTTCCTGCCTACTAAGTTAGGTATATATTCCTCTAACTTTAACCACTTGGTATACTAGCTTCTTCTTCTGATAGTTCCAATAAGCACACAAAGAAATACTGCCCTTCCTATTAATCTTTTTTTTTTTTTCAGTATAATTTGCAGACCCCATTTCCTGAATGGAAGGTACAGGAAGAGTTTCCATTCTTGATAGTTCATACTGACTGCCATGCTGTGAGTAAAATAGTCCTTTGTAGACATACCAGGAGTCTCATGTCTTCTGCGAACATCTATGAAACCATAAGAGGTCTTGGGTGGGCCAGCACCATAGCTCAATAGGCTAATCCTCCATCTGCGGCGCCGGCACACCGGGTTCTAGTCCTGGTCGGGGCACTAGATTCTGTCCCAGTTGCTCCTCTTCCAGTCCAGCTCTCTGCTGTGGCCCGGGAGTACAGTGGAGGATGGCCCAAGTCCTTGGGCCCTGCACCCGCATGGGAGACCAGGAGGAGGCACCTGGCTCCTGGCTTCGGATCAGTGCGGTGCGCCGGCCACAGCACGCCATTGGAGGGTGAACCAATGGAAAAGGAAGACCTTTCTCTCTGTCTCTCTCTCTCACTGTCCACTCTGCCTGTCCAAAAATTAAAAAAAGAAAAATAAAAAGATGTCTTGGGTGTATGCAGAGTAAAATCAAATCCCAGGCAGAACAATGGCACCTCCTTTTCTTCATTTTTGTTACCTTGCCCACAAGTTCCCTTTGCTTGAAATATCTTCCCTCCTATCCCTGCTTTTTGTTTCTTCTTTTTTATTTTCTTTTATGATTATCACAATTTTAACTCCATATTTTTGTCCTACTAACTTCAAAATTGCAATTTTTTCCCCTTATTAGTTATCCTTGGTTCATGAATATGTACACTCCCCCCCAAAAAAACTAGCTTAATCAAAATCTTCTTACTTTTTCCAAATTCTACCAAGATTTCAGAATGCTTTAACATCAGTCCTACACAGTAGTATATGTTATCCACAATGCCTACTGTTTCAGTTACCCTAGATCAACCATGGTTCAAAAATATGGAAACCATATTCACATAGCTTTTACAATGGCACATTGTCATAGTTACTCTACTTTATAATCATTCATTGTTGTTCATCTTTTACTGTGCCTAATTTTTAAATTAAACTTTATTTTAGGTAACTATAGGAAGCATAGAGTTGGGTAGTATCCATGGTTTCAGTCTTTTACTGGGTGTCTTGGAACATATATCACCTGTAGACAAGAAGGGAATCCTCTTCCTCTTTTTCCATGTTATGGTTGTCCTCTTTTGTTCTCATATATAATATAAAGAAAACAGAACCTACCGGAAGAGCTTGGTTTTAGGATTTAAGATTAGAATCTGGGGCTGTGTTGTGGCACAACAGGTTGAGCCATCTGTAATGCCAGCAACCCAAACGGGCCACAGTTGGAGTCACAGCTGCTCCACTTCCAATCCAGTACCTGTAATATGCCTGGGAAAACCAATGGAGGGTGGCCTAAGTTCTTGGGACCCTGCACCCATGTGGGAGACCTGGATGAAGTTCCAGGCTCCTGGCTTCAGCCTGGTCCAGCAATAGCTGTTGCAGCCTTTTGGGGAATGGGACAATGAATTGAAGATCTCTCTATCTCTCTCCCTCTCTCTCTCTCTTTCTCTTGCCCTGTCTCTGTGTAATTCTGCCTTTCAGATAAACAAATAAATGATTTTTAATTTTTTTAAAAGATTCTAATCTATTGGGGGATATGTATGATCTATGCGCACACTTTTCCTAGAAGCAATAATTCGGTGTTCACTAATTCTGTGTTTCTGGACTTCTTAGAACTTAACTACTGTCATGACAATTGTATTTCCTTCCTGACTTCTTTTTTTGTAAAAAAAAAAATTATCTATTTACTTATTTGAAAGGCAGAATTACAAAGAGAGAGAAAGATTCCATTCACCAGTTCACTCCCTAAATGGCCGAAAGAGCCTTGAATCAGCACCCATGTAGAATGCCGGCACTGCAGGCGGTAACTTAACCTGCTGCACCACAACCCCCTCCTACTTCTCAACATGCATGTTCTTTCAGTGTTGCTGCTGAAATTTATGTGATACATTTACTTTATAGTGTCAGCCTTTCCCATTCCTGACCACTTCCTGCTAGTGCAAGAGTTTGAACCCAGCCACCCGTGTCACCTGGGGAGCTTTACAACATGCTGATGCCCAGACCGCATCCACAGAGATTCAGATTCAGTTATTGAGAGGCTGGACCCACACATTAGCAGCTCTACGAAGCCCCCAGGTGACTCCACAGAGCAACCTGGGAAAGCACCTCTGCTGATGATTTGCACAAGCAACTGGTGGTCTCCACGCATTTTGGAGCCCTCCTTGAGCAGTCACTCTCCCTGTGGTGCTACTCCCCCACCTCCCAGCTCACAGCCAATATGGCTCATTCTTCTGCTGGCCAGTGCCTGGGACTCAGGCCCACTGTCCTTCCCTGGGCAATGCTGCCATTTTTGCTCCGGCCTAAGTGGAAGGAAGAGATAGGACTGGCCTCACCAAGCCTTTCCTGATCCACCGTTTCGTCTCCCCTCAACGCTACCACACAAGGCTGGAAGAGAATGGCAGGCTTTACTGAGAGATTGGAGGTAATGGAAGAAATAGCGAACCATGCACCGAATGTGATTGCTCCAAAAGTCCAGGGAAAAAGACCTGCCACCCCTTGACGATCCTCACAGAGGGGCTCCTAGCAGACCCAGTTCTCTGCCTTCAGCCCAAGGAACCCACAGCCTGCCTTCCTAGGGAGCAGGGAACGTCTCCCAAAATCTGAGTTGAGTTGTTCCCTCTAGAATAATATTCCATGAAAGACAAAAAGATAACTCTCTACCAATGTGGGGGTGGAGGATAATACACCTATTTTTTCTTCCTAATAGTTTAGCAGGTACCCACTGAATCAAATGCACACACACATCAAAAATTCACCGAGGAAGTCTCCATTCATACCAAGGATTTAAAGGACCATTCTCCTCAATGTAAGTTAACATGGGCATCATATATATCGAAGATAATTTTTATGTTCTTATGCAAATCAACACTAACTCACCACCCTACAATGATTTGAAACATTTTTTTCGTTATTTCTTTTATTTGAAAGGCAGACAGAAAGTTGTGGAGTTTGGGGAAGGGGAAAGATCGATTCTCTTCTATCCTCTGATTCACTCCCTAAATACCCACAACGGCTGAGGCTGAGCCAAGCTGAAGCCAGGAGCCCAGAACTCAATCGGGGTCTCTCACATGGATGGCAGGACTGAAGTCCCGGAGCCATCACCTGCTGTCTCACAGGATGCACATTAGCAGGAAGCTGGAACTGGGAGTGAGCCAGGACTCAAACCCAGGCACACCAGTGTGGGATGCAGGTGTCGCAAGCAGTGTCTTAACCGTCGCACCAAATGCCTGCCCCATCCCACCCTACAGCAATTTCTTACACCCCTGATTATATCCTTCCCAGCGGAAGGTGTTTAACTGCCCCACTTCTGCATCGTTTCCAAGCATCAGAGCCACCTGCCTCAGATAGCCACGCTCTGGGCTCCACGAAGAAACAGCAAAGCACTGAAAACACTCCCGTCCTGCCTGTGGCATGAAATCATCTTCTTCAGCAGGGCATTTCAAGGACTAGCTTTTATCAGCAGCAGAGGAAGTTCCCATGGAGACCACTTCAGGATGTGGGGGGTGGGGCTGGAGGAGAGGGAAGGCTTCCACTGTTCTGTATTTTGTGTTTTGAGATTTTAATATGGCTTTGCATTTTAACATGTTTACTTAGCATCATAGCCTGAGCACTTTCCCATGTTATAAAACAATGTAACTGATTATTTTTAGTTGTCACGAAATATTTCCTTGAACAGGAATACTGTGGCTGCTTAACTATTCTGCTACATGTATGCTAAGTTTGCTGCCAGTTATTCCGTATCTTTAGTGATGCTTCCTTAAGCATCTCTGTCCAGAGTACCTGGTTTAGGACTACTGGCTGAGGATAGATGCTTAGAAACAGAACTGCTGAGTGAAAAGGTATGCTATCTTTTAAATTTTTGATAAACACTGGTAAACATTTTTTTCAAAAGACACGTACAAATTTACAATTCTACCAGGAATAGTATAAGTGGGATATAGATGATTTTCAAACAAAACCCCCAAAAAAGGCAACACCTCGGTGCCAGCTTTGTGGCATAATGGGTTAAGTCATCGGCAATACGAGCATCCCATATGGCTAAAGTTCTGGTTCAGGACCCAGCTGCTCCACTTCCAATCCAGCTCCCTGCTAATCTGCTTGAGAAAGCAGTGACAAGTGTTTGGGCCCCTGCACCCATGTGGGAGACCTGGAAGAAGTCCCTGGCTCCTGGCTTCAGCCTGGCCCAAGCTCCAGTTTTTGCAGCCATTTGGGGAGTGAACCAGCGGATGGAAGTTCTCTCTGTCAGTCTCTCTGCCCCCTCCCTATGTAACTCTATCTTTCAAATAAATAAAATAAATCTTTAAAATAAATAAATAAATGAAATAAAGAGAAAAAGATAACTTTGACTTAATGTCTAGGCCTAGTGAGATGGGGGTTATGGTACCCAGGTGCAGATGGTAAGGGGATGGGGAAACCTACAGGAAGGCCCTCTTTAAATAATCTTAGCCACCAGACAGCCAGGGAAGAAGTGAGGCCCATATTGACTTTACAATCACCACGAAGCAGTCATAAAGTTGAACGGCTGCTGGAGACCTGTCTTCCCCTTATGCCACACTGGAGACACATACTTCGCTCACACATTGCTACAGCGCTTGAGGACACTAGAGGACATCTTCTGGACCCATAATGTTACATGATACAGAAATGTCATGCAGGTGCACGTGGGGGCCATTGAGTCGCTGCTTGGGATGCCTGCATCCCATATTGGAGTGCCTCGTTCAAATACGAGTTCCTAATTCAGCTTCCTGCTATACCTGGGGAGGGAGCTGAAGATGGCTGAAGTAGTTAGGTCCCTGTCTCCCACGTGGAAGACCAGGATTGGGCCTCAGACTCCTTACTGGTTTCCATTTGGCCCACCCCTTGCTCTTGAGGGCATTTAGGCAGTGAACCAGTGGATGGAGGCTCTCTCTCTTTCTCTCTGTATGTTTCTCTGCCTTTCAAATGAAATAAAAATAAATAATATTTTTTAGAAAAGAAATATCAGGGTAACAGCACTGTGGCGTAGCGGGTAAAGCTGCAGCCTGCAGTGCCAGCATCTCACGTGTGTGCCAATTCAGGTCCCAGCTACTCCACTTCCCATCCAGCTCTCTGCTGTGGCCTGGAAAGTCCTTGGGCCCCTGCACCCATGAGGGAGACCCAGAAGAAGCTCCTGGCTCCTGCCATCAAATCAATGCAGCTCCGGCCATTGCAGCCAATTGGGGAGTGACAGGAAGACCTCTCTCTCTCTCTCTCTCTCTCTCTCTCTCTCTCTCTCTGCCTCTCCTTCTTTCTCTGTGTAACTCTGACTTTAAATAAATAAATAAATAAATCTTTACCAAAAAAGAAATATCATGTATATGGATATTGAAGTAGGAAGAATTCAAATGCTCAGACATTTTTTTTCTATCCAAGCTTTCAGTTTTTAAAACAAAGCACTTTCCTTCCTTATTTCTGATTGCAAAAAATAAGCCCTGTCACGCTCCTACTTCTAAGGGCCATGCCGATCCACCCACACATGCTCTAGAGAGCTTCAATGCCGTTTTGATCGTCCATACAGCCTCAGAATACATTTCTCTCAAGAGCATTTTAGAATCCAAAAATAGTAGCTACAGCACAAGAATACTCTTTTACTTAAGTAAGAAAGGTAATTTCTATAAATCATTTCCAATTGTCCGTTTACAACTAACTAGAACTTAAAGTCATTAAGGTTTCTCTTTTAAATCTAAGTACATAAAGCTTATTGATCTAAACCCTGATTCTTGGCTATATTAACTCTAATTATCCACGACAGCAACAATTTGCTCAACCAAAGGGGATAATACTCATCCAAGAAGCAAAAGAGGAAAGGGAATCAGGAGAAGGAGAAAGCTTGTTTCATTTAGTTTTGCCCACTTAGGTTTATTCTTCCCATTTGTGGAAATTGGCTTGGAAATTGAAAGATCAAAGCCGACGAGGGAGAAAGCAAGCAGTAAGCTTACCTCGGGACTAAGCACCGTACGCTCCCTAACCATCTCTCATGGATCTAAGTTCTCTCCTGCATATGTGATGTTTTCATAAAATTGGAAACCATTATCTCCACACCTGACTTCTTCAACCTGACCTTGCACCTGCGGGTGCAGAATCTACTCCATGGTAGTTACGTCTCATTTAAAAATAAATCCAACACTACGAAGTGTCCAGCACCAGCAAGAACAGAGTCAGTTTCATCAGCTGATTTTCCAGACTATAACTGGCTTTCCTCCAGCACCTACTCTAGTCTTTATTACATTGAGGAGTGAGGTTTGTGGCCACACTTTCAGACTGTCAAGTACCAGGGAGGTCTCGCTCCAGCAGCTGGGCTCTGCAGCTCTCTGTTTTCGTCTTCTCTTGCTTCTAGCTCTCTTTATGCCCCCACCAAGTAGGGTGGCGAAGAACTTAATGGCCAGTACTCCTTGCCCTCACCCTTCCCAAAGGCCCAAGGAGGTCCATGAGAGATTACAGAAATAGAAAGCCTGGGCTCTGCTGAGAGCTGCACCCCCCACACACACTTGCTGAAGCCCTCCTGTCACTCTTAGAGCGCTTGCGATTTGCCAAATGATCCTGCCACCGTGAAGCCAGCAGATGCCCATCCAAACCCAGATAAGGTCAATGGGGACACCGTGGAGCAGAGGCACTGCCTAAACACAGGGCTAGCAGGAAGCACTAATGGAGGCTGCCACTCACAACTGGGACCACTGGCAGCCACCATTAGGTTGTCAGGCACATATCCAAGGAGAGGGCAGATTTTTTTAGCTGCCTTTATAGACAAGCCATCCTAAATATTTGACTTAAAAGAAGAGAGAAACAGGGACAGAAGAAAGTGACTTTCCTGTGGTCAGGGCTAGCCCAGGGTAAGGGGAGGCTGCAGCTTGGAGACACCAGGACCCTTCTTCCTCACACTTTCAGACCAGAGACAGCAACTAAGAACAGAGGCCTCAGGAAGCTAAAAGCCTAAAACAAAAAATAACAAGAAACCAAAACAAAAGAGAAAACATTGCCATTTTTAGGCACCTTGCCCCTGCAAAAAAAGAAAATAGCCTTTAAAACCAGAGACTGGCAATTAGGGTTGCAATGAGCCTGAATAAATAAGCTCACTGCCTTCCTCAGCCACACTTGCCCCATATAGCTCTTAGTGACTTGCCTAGAACATACTGCCTTAGCTCAGAAATTGATTTGTCTTCTCATATCTTCACTTCATCTACAAAGTGTGACAGCACCTTGCTTTGACTGTTTCTTTGGACTTCACTCTCTTGTGGAGATCCCCACGTACATGTAAAATCAATAAAACTATGTGCTTTTCCCTTGTCAAAAAAAAAAAAAAAAGAGTAACTATGAGAAACAGTGACTTGATCAGCTCTTGTCCTGAAAGTTGATGTACAATGTAATACTTTATCCATTTTAGTATTTTTTTTTTAGTTCTAGTACCATTGGTTGAACTCTGTAATTAACACACAATTATACTTAGGTGTTTAAATTTTAACTGAAAAGTGATCCCTGTTAGGAATTTGGAAAACATTATGCTGAGTGAAATAAGCCAATCCCAAAGGGACAAACACCACTTGTTCTCCTTGATAGGTGACAACTAACTGAGCACCAAAAAGGAAACCTGTTAAAGTGAAATGAACACTATGAGAAACGGTGACTTGATCAGCCCTCACCCTGACTGTTGATGAGCAGCTTAATATGTTATCCCTCTTAGTATTTTTTTTGTTTGTTCTACTTAATACTTTGGGTTGAATACTGTAATCAATACACAATTCTTCTTAAGTGCTGAAACTTAACTGAAAAGTGATCGCTGTTAAATATAAGAGTGGGAATAAGAGAGGGAAGAGATGTGCAATTCGGGACATGCTCAAGCTGACTTACCTCAAACGGTAGAGTTAGAAACATACCAGGGGATTCGAATTCAATCCCATCGAGGTGGCATGTACCAATGCCATCTCACTAGTCCCAGTGATCAATTTCTGTTCACAATTGATCATAATGATAGGACTAAGAACCAAAGGGATCACATAAACAAGAATAATGTCTGCAAATACTAGCTGATAGAATCAAAAAGGGAGAGAATGATCCAACATGGGAAGTGAGATACACAGCAGACCCATAGAATGGCAAATGTCCTAACAGCACTCTGGCCTCATAATCAGCCCTTAAGGCATGCGGATCCGGCTGAAAAGCCCATGAGAGTATTTCAGGCATGGAAAGCCAAGACACTCTGGGGGAAAAAAAAAAAACTTAAATGAAAGATCTCCGTGAGTGAGATCCCAGTGGAAAGAACGGGTCATCAAAGAAGGAGACACCTTTCTCTGAAGGGAGGAGAGAACTTCCACTTTGACCGTGGCCTTGTCTAAATATGATCAGAGTCTGTGAACTCAGGGGGCTTCCATAGCCTTGGCAGCTCATGACAAGAGCCTAGGGTGATTACTGATGCCATAAACAAGAGTGTCAATTTGTTAAGTCAACAACAGGAGTCACTGTGCACTTACTCCTCATGTAGGATCTTTGTCCTTAGTGTGCTGTACATTGAGATTTAATGCTATAACTAGTACTCAAACAGTATTTTTCACTTGATGTTTCTGTGTGGGAGCAAACTGTTGAAATCTTTACTTAATGTATGCTAAACTGATCTTCTGTATATAAAGAGAATCGAAAATGAATCTTGATGTTAATGGAAGGGGAGAGGGAGTGGGAAAGGACAGGGTTGCGGGTGGGAGGGATGTTATGTGGGGGAAGCCATTGTAATCCATAAGCTGTACTTTGGAAATTTATATTCATCAAATAAAAGTTAAAATATTAAACATTTTTATGGCTCTCAAAAAAAAAAAAAAAAGAGTAACTTTAAACTTCAAGTACTAAACAAACACCAGGTCTAGAAAACATAGTGCTAGCCCTAGATTACTTACTGCTTTAAAAACAAATCCCTAGGGGCTGGTGCCTTGGTGTCACAGGTTGAGACTCCGCCTGCAGCACCAGAATCCCATATGGGCGCCAGTTTGATTCCTGTCTGCTCCACTTCCAATCCAGCTCCCTGCTAATTGCCTGGAAAACAGTAGAAGATGGCCCAAGTGCTTGGGCCCCTGCACCCACGTGGGAGACCCATAGAAGCTCTTGGCTCCTGGCTTCTGATCAGCCCTGCTCTAGCCATTGCAGCCATTTGGGGAGTAAACCAGCAGATGGAAGACCTCTGTCTCTCTGTAACCCTGCCTCTAAAATAAATAAAAAATAAATCTTTAAAAAACAAATCCCTAAATATGGGGGTGAGATAAAAGTTAATTAAATTATATATATTCATGTATACCATTTTAATATAAAATATATAGTAAGTAAATATATTGTATATCACATAATATTATATAGCATATAATATACATGACTAAATTAGAACACAGTTCCATAATTTGATCCAGTTAGAAATTCTAGCAGGGGCTGGCATTGTGGTGCAGTGAATTAAGCTGCCACCTATTATGCTGGCAATCCATATGAGTGCTAGTTCAAGTCTGGGCTGCTCCACTTTCATTCCAGCTCCCTGCTAATGGCCTGGGAAACACAGCAGAGGATGACCCAAGTGCTTGGGCCTTTGCCACCCACTTGGGAGACCTGGATGGAATTCCCAGCTCTTTGCTTTAGCCTGGCCCAGCCTTGGCCATTGCAGCTATTCTATCAGCATATGGAAGATCTTCCTGTTCCTCTCTCTCTCTCTGTCTACCTCTACCTCTACCTCTACCTCTACCTCTACCTCTACCTCTACCTCTATCTCTCTGTCTCTCTGAGACTCTCCTTTTCAAGTAAATAAATCTTTAAAATTTTCAAAATTTATTCACTAAAGAATTTAAATAACAAAAGATAAAAAGGCACTGGGTATCTTTTGTGCCTCAACAATGTAGGTTCTAAAAAAAAACCTTAACTCTAACACTTGATAAAATATGCCAGTTGACAGAAATTCATGGATTTAATCAATGCCAGAGCTCAAATTATAGTCATCCTTGGGATCCCATGAGATTTAGACAAGTGTGTCCCCCTGTAATCTTGAGAAGGTAACCAAAAATAATGCAAAGGAAAAAGTGGAAGTGTTGCACTTTATAGCCTTGCCTTACTTCCTCCTAATGCAAGTACCCATTGCTATCTATTAGTAGGCACAGATTTTTGACACAGTCAATAATTAATTAAAATTGGAGGTGGTGCTTTGGCGTAGCCGGTAAAACCACCGCCTCTGACCTCAGCATCCCTCAGCTGGTTCAAGTCCCAGCTGCTCCACTTCCAATCCAGCCCCCTGTTAATGGCCTGAGAAAAGCAGCAAAGGGTAGACCAACTGTTTGGGCCCCTACACTCATGTGGAAGACCTAGAAAAATTTCCTGGCTCCTAGCTTTAGCCTGGTCCAGCCCTGGTCACTGTGGCCATCTAGGGAGTGAACTAGCAGATGGAAGATCTTTCTCTCTCTGTGTAACTCTGACTTTCACAATAAATAAATAAATCATTAAAAAGTAATTAATTAAAATTAAAGTAAGTTATTGGCATTTACAAATTGGTTTGATAAAATTGAAGAGCATGAACCATTTGTTAAAATAGTTAATATGGTCCAACATTAAGGTAAAGCTGTGCCTCTGAGGATTAAGACTAAATATGTATATAAAACCTAATTAATAGAAGGGTGGTTATCCTCACTGCTTCTGCATTTGATAAACCAGTTTTACTTGTTTGTAAATCTTTCTTAAAAGGAGGGAAGGGGCTGGCGCTGTGGTGCAGTGGTTTAAAGCCCTAACCTGAAGCGCCGGCATCCCAACTGCTCCTCTTCTGATCCAGCTCTCTGCTATGGCCTGGGAAAGCAGTAGAAGATGACCCAAGTCCTTGGGCCCCTGCACCCACATAGGAGACCCAGAAAAAGCTCCTGGCTCCTGGCTTCGGATCAGCACAACTCCAGCTGTTGCGGCCATCTGGGGAGTGAACCAGCGGATGGAAGACCTCTCTCTCTCTGCCTCTCCTTCTCTCTCTGTGTAACTCTGACTTTCAAATAAATAAATAAATCTTTAAGAAAAAAAAAAGGAGGGAGGGCATCCTGCAATGGACTACCACAATCTTAATACTGAAGTCATACCCATCAAGGCCCTGTACACAATATTACTTCAATAATTAGTTCTATTCATTCAACAGCTAGGAGATATTTTACTGTTACAGATGGGCTAAGATGTTCTATTCAGTGCTTATTTCAACAGCCTTTCAGCTGCAATTTGCCTCGTCCTTTGAAGGAACACGATATACTTTTTCCAGGCTACCCCTGGGATACCTCAAGAGCTTTGTCATCCCACACAATGTTTGAAAAAAGGTCTAGGTGGCCTCTACCTTATCCTGGAGCCCAGGAACACCATTACATTCACAGCATCATCTTTCAGAGAGATTAGCATAACACACTCATGAAGGACAACTAAGTCCATTGTCTTTTCCTCTTCTGTGATTTGGGGTAGCCACAGATTCCACATTTACAAATTACACTCACCAGTTAAGATGAACAGAACTCCTATCAGTGCCTTCAAAGAACTGCTTCACTGCAGAGGCTTTGACAACCTCATCTCACGCTTCCTAGAGTCTCTGGACAACTTATGACAGCCATTGGTGGTCCAAACCTTCTGATAAAAAAAAAGTCCTTATCAGGTCCATGCTTTACACCATTAAAACAGCAAATAACTGGCTACATGCTGGGCTGTCCTGGAAATAAGAACTCTCACAGTCCCTGAGCCAGTGACCCTCCCCATGGAACTGCACATTGTGCTTTGAGTGGAGGAAAGAGTAGCCCACACACTCAGCATGGCTACTAAGACCTAAGACAGGTTGAACACTGTGGAAGACAGCATGAAGATATCTCAGAAATCTGAATATAGACCTACCATATGACCCAGCCATCCCACTCTTCAGAATTTACCCAAAGGAAATGAAATCAGCATATGAAAGATTTATCAGTTCACAAAAGCTAAGATATGGAATCAACTCAAATGCCTGTCAATTGAAGACTGGATAAAGAAATTTCGGGGGTGGAGGGAGATGGCTGGTGCTGTGGCATAGCAGGTAAAGCCACCGCCTGCAGTGTCAGCATCCCATATGGGCATCGGTTCTAGTCCAGAGGCTCTACTCCTGATCTAGCTCTGTGCTATGG
This sequence comes from Oryctolagus cuniculus, assembly GCF_964237555.1. Classification (NCBI taxonomy): domain Eukaryota; kingdom Metazoa; phylum Chordata; class Mammalia; order Lagomorpha; family Leporidae; genus Oryctolagus; species Oryctolagus cuniculus. The sequence continues at coordinate 33,539,532 of NC_091434.1, forward strand.
ACTGGGAAGGTAGTAGAAGATGGCCCAAGACCTTGGGCCCCTGAACCTGCATGGGAGACTCAACAGAAACTCCCAGGTCCTGGCTCCTGGTTTCAGATCAGCACAGCTCTGGCTGTTGTGGCCATCTGGGGAGTGAATCAGCATTTGGAAGACCTCTCTCTCTCTGCCTCTCTTTAATTCTGCCTTTCAAATAAGCAAACAAATCTTTAAAAAAAAGAAGAAGAAGAACTCTCTCTCTGCCTCTGCCTCTCTGTAACTCTGCCTTTCAAATAAATAAATGAATCTTTTTAAAATAATCATGGGTCATGTACACCATGGAATATTACACAGTGGTAAAAAATGAAATCCTGTTGTTTGAACAAAATGGACAAAACTGGAAAACATCATACTAGTGAAATAAACAAGTCTCAAAAGGACAAATATCTAGGGGCTGGCACTGTGGCATAGTAGGTTAAGCTGCTGCCTGCAATGCCAGCATCCCATATGGGCACCAGTTCGAGTCCTAGCTGCTCCACTTCTGATCCAACTCTCTGCTATGGCCTGGGAAAGCAGTAGAAGATGGCCCAAGTCCTTGGGCCCCTGCACTCGCTTGGGAGACATAGAAGAAGCTTTTGGCTCCTGGCTTTGGATCTGTGTAGCTCTGGCCATTGCAGGCAATTGTAGAGTGAACTAGCAGATAGAAGGCCTCCCTCTCTTTCTCTGCCTCTCCTTCTCTCTCTGACTTTCAAATAAATAAATAAATCTTTTAAAAAAGACAAATATCATATGTCCTCCCTGATCTATGATATCTAATAGAGCAACTAAAATGTAATCTATAGAAATGAAATTTACTCTTTGAGATGCGATAACTGAATAGCCCTTGTCTTGACTGTTGAGAAACAGGTTTTTAATTTTTTTCACAGAATTTGTTGAACTTTTTATTTAGTATAGAGTTAATCACATATGTATAACATTAATTGAAAATAAGTCATGGTAAAAAAAATAAGAATGGAAATAGGAGAGGGAGGAGGTAGAGGGGTAGAAGTGTGGGTGGGAGAGTGGGTATTGTAAGAAGAATCACTATATTCCTAAAGTTGTATTTATGATATGCATTAAGCTTGTATTCCTTAAATAAAAGGTTTCTGGGGAAAGAAAAAAAGACAGGCTGAAGCTAAACCTGGGCCTTCTGGTGTATGCCATCTGCAGGAGTGGGCAGCTTCCCCTGTCCTCAATACCTTGACAAATGCCATGGTGCTGGAGGAGGTCACCTCTCCCCAAGACTCCTGACTACCTGGAAAGCCCCTTAAGATTAACAGAGGATTTCCTAGACTGTGTGAATGGCATCATACATGAAGGAGCTTGGTGGGATATCTCTGCTTTCTATCCCTCAGCTAGACATCCCTGATAAACAACAGATTCAAGAAACAGCAGGCTGAGCCAAAGCTTCAGCACACATCTTAGCGCTGGTCAACAAATAGTCCCATCTTCACATTTTTTATAAACTATTGAGCCAACACCTAAAAGCTGTCTCCTCTAATATTAAAAAAAAATCTAGGAATCTCTGCCTAACAGACACCCAAAATATAAAGCAAAAATCTCACATATCACAAATACAAAGTCTACACTACAATGCACAGCCTTGCCAGAATGCTCCTTATTCCCTTCAGAGTTACATTACATGACAGACATCAGCAACTAAGTCACATACTTCAAAATGCACATAGTATCAAAATGCACAATGGGAGGCTCTTGAAAAGACATTTACTGCAACTTCTTGTGCCTGCCAGGTCCCTGATAACCAGTAGAACTGAGAGATACAATGATATCCTCAACAACTCCCTTCTTACTCTAGCCCAACAAATAAACCCCTAAAGAAATTTCCATTTTGCCCCAGGTCTTAACCAATCTGTACTAATTTTCAAACTTGTCTCTAACCCGTAAGGTCTAGAAACCAGATCAAGGGTGCCTATTCTACTGGGTCTCATTAGCCATAGGTTGTCCCACAGGCCAGAGAGCTGCTCGTCAAGGACTTGAAATTTAATTTCCCCCTGAAACAAAACCCTGTAATGTGCAGCTATATTCCATTCTTTTAACTCTTGTTTTGGGGCTTTTCTTGCTTTATAATCTGGAGACCCAACTCCTCCAGTAACTCAACCAAATGTGACAAGAGCTGAAGCCCACATCGACTCAAGTGGGTACACGAAGTAGAGAACAGGGAGATAGTATTGGCTGTGAAGCATGATGGTGCTAACATCCTAACAAGCTGAAAAAAGCTCAATAGACACTTGCTTGTCATTAGCAGAACTTTTGAGACCTCAGTGAATTCTTTTCAGGGTTCCAAGGAGTGGAGAAGATAACTTTATTTGCAATAGTGCTTTATATTCAACAGCCAGACTAATTTTCAGTTGTGCTATTCAGAATTAAGTGTCTCTTTGGGAACTCAAAGGAAGATTCAGAGACTCTCAGAAGCAGCCTCCCACTGGCTTCCAATGTCTGATCAGAGAGATAAATACTGTGAGGATCCTTTATCATGAAATAGCCAATATAGTCTGGCTGTGACTTTTATGAGATCATTTCAGTGGCTCTAAGATGTGGAACTATCAACTATAAGTGGAAATGTTATTCTAGCCCTTCCCCACATCAGTGTACTTCTATCATGTTTCTGAATGCTCCAGAAGTCTCATTGTTTAAAAAAATCCGTCAGAGACTCACTTTCCTGCTGCATAATGCTTCTAGAGAGTTCAAAATGTCTCAATGGGAGTCTAAGAATGAGAGGTTGCCCAGTATAGTGACAATCAAAGTCAAGTTACAATTATAAGCTTTCACTGAGTAGAGTTCTAGCCCATGAATTTTTAGCTACTACTGACATCTCAAAATATTTGCATAAAATTTCTCATTGGTTTGTTCTTCTACATTTATTTCCACAAACATGTTATTCTAAAGCATGCCACCATAGACCTCTGTGACCCATTTAAAACATGCTTTGATTTGTCACATTGTATCACTTTGTTCCTACTCAAATTTAACATAACCATTGAGTTTCACTCTCTGTCATCTTTCCCACTTTGACTATAAACAGGTGCACTAAGTATTCCTGAGGATGAAGAGTAGATGTCTAATCTGCATAATAACAGAATGGATGTTATCCTATAAAAAGCCACCAGCACTTCTGTTTTCAGAAAGATTCATCAGTGGTTTTTAGATTAACTGCTAAGATCTGGGGTTGATGGGGAGGGAGGCACCCACAATGTTACAAAACAATCTTCTGAGCTAAATCTAAGGCCATCCCTCTCTATATTTTTGATGTTATAACTTATAGAAAATTTAAATGAGCCATGTAGAAAGGTCATAGTGCTGACAGTGAGATCACCCTTTACCATCTCAATAGAAATGGCAAAGTATCTGCAGGGTGGCTGTCACCACACAGAGGCAAAGCAGGTTGCAGGTGATGCTGATGCTAAGGAAGTAGCAAGAGAACACTCATGGCCTCTCCTGGGACAACACAAACCACCTGAGACCCTACCTTGTGGATGGAGAATAGCAAGGGCCCTGGAGAACTCTGTGAGTCTAATTGAGATGAGACATGCCAGGGTCTCTTCCACTGGGCCATACTCCCAGAATATTCTACAGGAAGATTTATCCACCATTTCCTAGTAATAATGAGACCAGCAGTTGCCGGTGCCACGGCTCAATAGGCTAATCCTCCGCCTGCGGCGCTGGCACACCAGGTTCTAGTCCCGGTCGGGGCGCCGGATTCTGTCCCGGTTGCTCCTCTTCCAGTCCAGCTCTCTGCTGTGGCCCAGGAAGGCAGTGGAGGATGGCCCAAGTGCTTGGGCCCTGCACCTGCATGGGAGATCAGGAGAGGCACCTGGCTCCTGGCTTCGGATAGGCCATTGCAGGGTGAACCAACGAAAAAGGAAGACCTTTCTCTCTGTCTCTCTCTCTCACTGTCCACTCTGCCTACCAAAAAAATAAAATAAAATAAATAAAATAATAATAAGACCAGCAGTAACAGCCCTGATGAAGAGAGTAACTAACATGACGTGTTCACTAAGTACCTAGAGCTGATCTAAGGACTCACATAAATATTAACTCATCCTTACTTCTACCCACCTTTGCCTTGTATCCCCCAAAGCCCTCATTAGCCACTGCCAGCTCTCAGGACTAAGAAGGCATCAAATCTATTCTTTCTGCTAAATTTTTTAAATTGACAAGAAACGTATTTTTCTTCCTTTCTTTTCTCATTATCCTAAATAAAGAGGCAATTTTCATTCCGGAATGGTGTTAAAGAACCTCAGTGGGAAGCAACTAGAATTGGTGCTAGGCAATTAGGGCTTGCAGGATGCATACTTTGTGGATCAGTGGTCCCAGAAGGACAAGGGGTTAGATGAGGTTTATAAGAGGAAACTAGCAGATTATTCTTCTAGGACTTGAAGTAGTGTTTTTAATGGTATCTGGCAATTTCTGTCTTAGACAAAGCTGTTTTCTATGATACAGTGTGATGAAAGCAAGTCTCTCTCTTGCATGCTTCTGAGCCTTTTACTAGCTCCCGTATTTACCTGAGAGCCCCTTAGTAGAGGTTACCCCCTTTGGCCACTCAATAATGTGCCATTTGGGCCAAGCAGAGCCTTCGAAGTATAGTCAATTCCACTCTGATCAGTGGTTTCTGCAGGGAACAAAAGTGACCATGGCCAACTCTCCTGCCCTCCTGTACCTAAGAATCAACCAATTTAGGATGGCAGGATGGGGGAGGATTGGGAGTGCCCAAAGAAAACCAAGATAACAGCACACAACAGTACAGGCACACAGTGGCAAGTTGTGGGGCCTTTCCAAATGGTGTTAGCCACATGGGACAGCACTTAGTAAGCCAAGAGCAGTCTAACAGCATTTTGTTGTCCCCATTGTGGTTGTGGCAATACACCTGCTCACTATGCCAACAAATGTGTTTGCCTCAATTTGGTCCTGAGAAGCCTCAGGGGCTGTAATGTCTATCCCTGCCCAGGTGGGGCTTGAGGGAGGGGATGCCTCTTCATCCTGGCCTAAGGGTCCCACCAGGTGTTCCTCTTGAGGAAACTTGTTTCCACTGGCAGACACCCTTTGTGGGGATAGTTGATCCATGTGTAGTTTGTTCCTTGAAGATAGCTACTCTCCAGAAGAGCCCTGACCATGAGCATAGCTGGGGTCGGGTATGTTGGTTGGTTGACACAGAAGATACAAACGAGGCAGCACAGTAAAACCTGTGACATGACAAAAGCAGTTTATTACAGTCCCACCAGAGAAGATCAGTGTCCAGAGGGCTAATGGGAGTCTGGAGATGGCAGGATGCTCAACCAGCAGGTGAGTGGGGTGAGGTTGGGAAGAAGGTAGAGGAAGGGAGGAAGGGAAGAGAGAATGAGAATATGGGTACCTACAATCCTGTATATATGTGGAGTACATATTCTTTGGAAAATGCAGAGGTCACTAAATCCCACTTCAAGATTGATAGGGAGTCACCACAGAGGCAGAGACATCATCCAGTTAAACACGTAACGTGCTGTGGCAAATCTGAAGAAGCAGGTATGAAGGCTTGAATGGGCAAGAGTGAGCAGTGTTCCTAGGGAGACCAGAGTTAGCAGGTACCTGGGAGAAGTCCCAGTGATTGTCTCTTCCCAGACACAAGAGAATGCTTCAATTTAAAGGAATGACTGTCATCTCATCAAACTGGAATGTCAAAAACTGGGGAGGAAACTCATCTTTTGCTATTGCATAAAGCATACCCTATAGATAGATGACACTAATAAAGGAGGAGTAATATGAGAAACTCCTTTAGATTAGGCACTTATTTAGTGAACATTCAAAGATCCCCATCTCAAGAGTCTCATGTTGTTTATCCATCATTTCTTGTTTCATTTTATTCTCATGGAGGAGTGTAGCTGTTAAACAAATACCAAAAAGTTCTCCAATGTGACCAGATTACTTCATTCTAAAATAGGCTAATCCCTTAGCTAAATTATAAGTGAGTTCCTTTGAACTCTGAAGACCTGTGACCTAACCATGATCTGAATGTCTGAAAGATGGTTATGCTAATTCCACTTGCTATGAAATAGGCACATCCTGCCGAACTTCCTTAACCTTCAGTCATAGTCCAGCCAGTTTATATCGCTTCCCAAATAGGGGAAATAACATCCCAGCTCCCATTAGCGCAGCAATGAAGACGTTGAATTAAACCAAAACAGTGAACAAGACAGCAATGACAGTTTAAGGGAGCTCTTATTTAAAATGGAAATGAGATGTTAAGCTGAGGACAAAGGGAGGAGAATTAACTCAAAAGACAACATTTGGGTTATGATAGCTCCAATGTGGTGCCATAATGACAGACTTATGATTAATTTAACCAGTCACATGAGTCGACCTGCCAGTTATGTCAAAATGAGTTAGCCTGAACAACGAGTTCTGAAAATAGTTCCCGCAGATGTGAGAGCAAGTGGGGAAGGAGTGGAGGAAAAGGGGAGAGGAGAGATGGATTGAGAGAAAGGTGGGCCCTGGATGTGTTGCAGAATTCTATCCAAGGCCAATTCACTGGCTTTGCTTCAGCATCACAGATCCATAAACATCGGCTCAATCCAATGTGCCTCATAAAGTAAGAAGTTACCTATAATTCTCAGTGGGCATGGTTTGTTTGGATTCGGAATCAATTGTTCATAAATGCAAAATAGCTGTCACCTACCTATATGGCATGATTTGAAAGATCCTGGAAGGTCCACTTTGCTCCTAAATTTTTGCAATTTCAGGTTGGCATAGGGCCTGAAATTCTAACTAGTACAACCCCTCCCTTAAATTCCATTAAATTATATCATTCTCTGGTAGGTCTCTGGGAAAATGCAAGTACTAGTACTTTCTGTCTGGTACCTACTGCTGGGCCTTGTTGCTTATCTGCTTAGATATTCTTCTAGGAGCATGGCTGGGGCTTTCCAGATTGTGTGGACCAACTCTGAATTTGTGAAGCCTATATATTCTGGCTGGTTTGAAATGAATAAACCAAGTGAGTATGCACATTGTTAAATATTTGTATGTGGCTCTTTAAAGATACAAATTAAAAATTTTCAGGGGCTGGCACTGTGGCATAGTGGGTAAAGCCACCACCTGCTGTGCCTGCATCCCCTATGGGCTCCAGTTCAATTCCCAGCTGCTCCACTTTCAATCCAGCTCTCTGCTATGGCCTGGGAAAGCAGTAGAAAATAGCCCAAGTCCTTGGACCTCTGCACCCAAGTTGGGGACCTGGAGGAAGCTCCCGGCTCCTGGCTTCAGATCAGATCAGTGTATCTCCAGCCATTGCGGCCACTCGAGGAGTGAACCAGCGGATGGAAGACCTCTCTCTCTCTCTCTCTCTCTCTGCCTCTGCCCCTCTATAATTCTGTGTTTCAAATAAACAAATAAATAAATCTTTAAAAAAATTTCCTAGACCTTCCAACTTTTTCAAAACTTAGAAGTAAGACTTTTAAAAATAATCAAGTCTTGCAGAAAGTATAACTACAAGCAAAAACATGAGTGACTACAAAAAAGAAACGATGCATACAAAAATTCCAGAAATAAAAGAATATATATTGTGCAATTCCATCAGTATAAAATTCAAAAACTGTCAAAACTAAACTAGAGCACTAGAAGGTGATACAGTCATTATCTTTGGAAGGGTGAAAGAATGGTGATTGGGAGAGGACAAAGGGGAGGCCTCTGGTGCACCAACAATGTTTTGTTGATTGAACCAAGTGATAGTTATCCACGTACTCATTTTGTTATAATTTGCCAATAAGGGGCCAGTGCTGTGGCACAGTAGGTTAATCCTCTGCCTGCAGTGCTGGCATCCCATATGGGTGCTGGTTCTAGTCCTGGCTGTTCCTCTTCTGATCCAGCTCTCTGCTAATGGCCAGGGACAGCAGTAGAAGACGGTTCATGTGCTTGGGCCCCTGCACCAATGTGGGAGGCCTGAATGAGGCTCCTGGCTGCTGGCTCCTTGCTTCTGGCTCCTGGCTTCAGATCGACCCATCTCCAACTGTTGTGGCCATTTGGAGTGTGAACCAACAGATGGAAGACCTTTCTCTCTGACTTTCTCTATCTCTGTAACTCTACCTCGCAAATAAATGAAATAAAATAAAATAAAATAATCTACTAATAAAAGAAAAAAAAGTAAGACAGTTACGTCTAGGGACTCTCAGCAAGGCCCAAATAACCAAAACACTCCTGAAAAAGAAAAAGGTTAGAGATGTCACACTTCCTGATACCAAAACTTGTAACTCCAAAACTAAAGTAATCCAACACTGAGGTACCAGCATAAAAATGGACATATAAATCAATGTAGTAAAAAAGAGATCTCAGAAATAAACATTTAAAAATACAGTCATATCATTTCAACAAGGATATCAAAACCATTCAATGAAGAAAAGACAATCTTTTCTACAAAAAGGTGTTAGAAAATCTGGAAATCCACATGCAAAAAATAAATAAAGGAGAAAGACCATTTGAAAAAATTATCTCAAAAGTATCAAAGATCTAAATGTAAGAGCTAAAACCATAAAACAACTTTCATGGCATTGGATTCCTGACACTGAGTTTGGAAATTATTTCCTCTACATGACATAAAAAAATGCAGGCTGAGGGGCCGGCCACGTGGCTCACTTGGTTAATCCTCCACCTGAGGCGCTGGCATCCCATATGGGCACCAGGTTCTAGTCCCGGTTGCTCCTCTTCCAGTTCAGCTCTCTGCTGTGGCCCGGGAGGGCAGTGGAGGATGGCCCAAGTGCTTGGGCCCCTGCACCTGCATGGGAGACCAGATAGGGCACCTGGCTCCTGGCTTCGGATCAGCACAGTGCCAGCCATAGCAGTCATTTGGAGAGTGAACCAAGGGAAGGAAGAAGACCTATCTCTCTGTCTCTCTCACTGTCTATAACTCTACCTGTCAAAAAAAAAAAAAAATGCAGGCTGAAAAGAAAGAGCAGATTAAATTAAACTTAAAATTTAAAACCTTTCACATCAAGGAACATTATCAATGGAGTAAAAAAGCTTTCCACAAAATGAGAGAAGGTATCTGCAAATCATACATCTAACAGGGAATAAATATCCAGAATATATAAAAAACTCCTACCATCTAACAACAAGCGCAGAAAAGACCCTGATTTTTAAAATGTAAGCATATGCAAAGATGCTCGAAGTCAATAATTGTAAGGAAAATGCAAGTCGAAACCATAAGGAGATATCACTTCACACCATAAGGAGATACACTTTCTTTTTTTATATATATATTTTATTTTATTTAATGAACATAAATTTCCAAAGTACAGCTTATGGATTACAATAGCTCCCCCCACCCATAACTTCCCTCCCACCCACAACACTCCCCTCTCCCACTCTCTCTCTCCTTCCATTCACATCAAGATTAATTTTCAATTATCTTTATATACAGAAGATCAATTTAGCATATATTAAGTAAAGATTTCCACAGTTTACACCCACACAGAAACACGAAGTGTAAAATACTATTTGAGTACTAGTTATAGCATTAATTAAAAACACCTAAGAGTAATTGTGTATTAATTACAGAGTTCAACCAATAGTTTTAAGTAGAACATAAAAAATACTAAAAGGGTAAAGTATTAAGTTCTTTTTTTTCTTTTTCTTTTTTTTGTTTGTTATATAGCTATTTATTTATTTATTTTTAATAAATGTGAATTTACAAAGTGCCACTTGTGTATTGTTGTGGCTTCCCCCCCAAACCTCCCTCCCTCCCATGGCCCTCCCCTCTCCCACTCCCTCTCCCATCCCGCCCTTCATCGAGTTTCATTTTCAATTACCTTCATATACTGAAGATCAACTTAGTATATACTAAGCAAGGATTTCAACAGGCTGCACTCACACAACCGCACAAGGTGTAGGACATTGTTCGACTAGTAGTGTTGTTTTTAAGTTTCATAGTAAAATACATTAAGGACAGAGATCCTACGTGGGGAGCATGTACCCAGTGACTCCCGTTGTTGATTAACAATTGGCACTCTTATTTATGATGTCAGCAATCACCCAAGACTCTTGCTATGAGCTGTCTAGGCTATGGAAGCCCCTTGAGTTCACCAACTCTGAACTTGTTTAGTCAAGGCCATATCACAGTGGAGGTTCCTTCCTCCCTTCAGAGAAAGGTGCCTCTCTCCTTGATGGCCTGTAAGGAGATACACTTTCACTTCTGGTAATTACAGGAAAAAACAAAAACAAAAACAACAACAACAAAAAAAAAAAACAGAAAATAGTAAGTGTTGCTGAGGACAACAGGAGTTGGAACATGTACACTGCTGATTGACAGAACAGTGCAGCTGCTGTCAAAAATTTATGGTGACTTCTTAGTGATCCCTGTTAAATAGCAGTGGGAATAAGAGAGGGAGGAGATGTACAATTTGGGACATGATCAATCAGACTTGCCCCAAATGGTGGAGGTAGAATCATGCCAGGGGATTCCAATACAATCCCATCAAGGTGGCATGTACCAATGCCATCTCACTAGTCCAAGTGATCAATTTCAGTTCACAATAGATCATACTGATAGGTCTAGGAGTCAAAGGGATCACACAAACAAGACTAGTGTCTGCTAATACTAATGGATAGAATCAAAAATGGAGAGAGCAATCCATCATGGGAAGTGGGATGCACAGCAGACTCATACAATGGCAGATGTCCTAAATAGCACTCTGGCCTCAGAATCAGCCCTTAAGGCATTCAGATATGGCTGAAGAGCCCATGAGAGTATTTCAGGCATGGAAAGCCAAGACACTCTGGAAAAAAAAAAAAAGAAGAAGACCTAAATGAAAGATCTCTGCAAGTGAGATCCCAGTGGAAAGAATGGGGCCATCAAAGAAGGAGGTACCTTTCTCTGAAGGGAGGAGAGAACTTCCACTTTGACTATGACCTTGTCTTAATAAGATCGAAGTCGGCAAACTTAAAAGGCTTCCATAGCCTTGGCAACTCATGACTAGAGCCTAGGGAGATTACTGTCACCATAAGCAAGAGTGTCAATTTGTTAAGTCAACAACAGGAGTCACTGTGTACTTACTTCTCATGTAGGATCTCTGTCCTTAATGTGTTGTCCAATGTGAATTAATGCTATAACTAGTACTGAAACAGTATTTTACACTTTGTGTTTCTGTGTGGGTGCAAACTGATGAAATCTTTACTTAATATATACTAAATCAATCCTCTGTATATAAAGATAATTGAAAATGAATCTTGATGTGAATGGAATGGGAGAGGGAGCGGGAGATGGGAGGGTTGCGAGTGGGAGGGAAATTATGGGGAGGGAAAGCCATTGTAATCCATAAACCGTACTTTGGAAATTTATATTTACTAAATAAAAAATCTTACCTTTAAAAAAAATTCTGCGATAGCCAAAACATGGAAAGAACCCAGGTTGCCAGTCAAAAAGGACAAGTACAGATGAGGTACATAGAAGAGTCAGGTTCAGAGAGACAGAAATAGAACAGTGATTACTGGAGGCTGGGCAGAAAGAGAGAATGAAGTTTTCTTTGATGGTTATGAAGATTCAGTTGGGGAAGAAGGAAAAGTTCTGAAGATGGATAATGATGACAGCTGCACAATAATGTGAATGTTCTTTATGTTGCTGAAATGCAAGATTAAAAATGGCTAAAATGGTAAGTTTTATGTATTTGGATTTTACCACAGTTTTTTTTTTAAAAAGTCAACTAAAATAAAATGTAACACCACAATTGATATGAGGATACTTCAAAGAACTCATGGGAAATGGAATTAAAAGATAATTTTGTAAGCACATGCTTGGCCTACCAGATGTGGTGTTGGTTAAGATAATATATCCTACATGGAGGGCTTGGGTTCAATACCTTCCTCCAGCGTTTGACTCCAGCGCCCTGCAGATGCAGACCCTGGGAGGCAATGGTGATGTCTCAAGTCACTGGGTTCCTGCCACTTGCATGAGAGACCCAGATTGCATTCCTGGCTCCCAGCTTCAGCCCTGGCCCACCCCTAGCCATTGTAAGCATTTGGAGAGTGAACCAGTAGATGGACTCTTTTTCTCTATCCTCCTCCAACTTCACTTCCTGTCTCTTCCTTTCAAATAAACCATAAATGTAAAAATTGGCCGGCGCCGCGGCTCACTAGGCTAATCCTCCGCCTTGTGGCGCCAGCACACCGGGTTCTAGTCCCGGTTGGGGCGCCGGATTCTGTCCCGGTTGCCCCTCTTCCAGTTCAGCTCTCTGCTGTGGTCAGGGAAGGCAGTGGAGGATGGCCCAAGTGCTTGGGCCCTGCACCCCATGGAAGACCAGGAGAAGCACCTGGCTCCTGCCATCGGATCAGCACGGTGCGCCGGCCGCAGCGGCCATTGGAGGGTGAACCAATGGCAAAGGAAGACCTTTCTCTCTGTCTGTCTCTCTCACTGTCCACTCTGCCTTAAAAAAAAAAAAAAAAAAAAAAAAAAGTAAAAATTTATTTGTTTTTCAAAAGTTAGTTTTATTTTGGTTCAAAAATTGTTTAAGATTTATTTGAAAAGCAGAGTTACAGACAGAAGGAGAGCCACAGAGAGAGAGAGAGAGATCTTCCATATGCTTGTTCACTCGCCCAAATGGCCACAAAGGCCAGGGACGTACCAGGCCAAAGCCAGGAGCCAGGAGGTTCTTCTGAGTCTCCCACATGGGTGCAGGGGTCCAAACACTTGGGCTGTCTTCTACTCTTCTCCCATTAGCAAAAAGCTGGATTGGAAGTGGAACAGCTGCATCTTGAATTAGCACCCATATAGGATGCCAGTGTCACAGGCAGCAGTTTAACCTGCTATACCACAATGCCAGCCCAGTAGATAAAAAAGCTTTTAAATCCATGCATACAAGCAGTCCTCAAAAAAGTTCATGAAAAATGTCTTTTATGAACAAACTATGCATGGATTTCAAAGTCTTTGGTACTAAAATAAACTGATCTCTTAATGCTGTTTTCCATAAACCTTTCAAAGTACTCTTGTATTCTATGCTTGAACTTCCCAAAATTAAATGAAGGAACTGAACCAGTGTCTGACTAGCTGGGATTATTTTGGGAGCTCAGCTTAAATTATAAACTTTAGGGCCCATTGCACATTTTAATTCAAAGTGTCTGGGGTGAGGCCCGGACATTTTTCTAATGTTCCATGGGCAATTCTAATATGTAGGCAGCTATTCTGCAATTTAAACATATCAGATTTAGATGCATAAAACAATTATATCTCTTTTGTTTATAACTAACTTAATCATAAAAATACTAATTCTGTATGATAAAATATGTTTTTTATTATTTTATAATGTATTCAGATTTCCAACAAAAAGAAACTGATTAAATCAAAGACTAAAGCCTTGATTTCACAGACATAAATTATTCAAAAAGTACTGATTGATGTAAATCTTCTTTAAACTATAATTTTAGACACAGTTTCTCAACTTCTGCTAACTTGTGTTGAAATTTCCTAGAGATCCATGGACTACTTCAAGCTAGCAGAAAAAAATGTCATCTTACATTTGGTTTTGAAAAGTGGTGGAATGGGGCCAGTGCCGTGGCTCACTTGGTTAATCCTCCGCCTGCAGCGCCAGCATCCCATATGGGTGCCAGATTCTAGTCCTGGCTGCCCCTCTTCCAGTCCAGCTCTCTGCTGTGGCCCGGGAGGGCAGTGGAGGATGGCCCAGGTGCTTGGACTCCTGTACCTGCATGGGAGACCAGAAAGAAGCACCTGGCTCCTGGCTTCAGATCAGCACAGCCCCAGGCAGCCATTTGAGGAGTGAACCAAGGGAAGGAAGACCTTTCTCTCTGTCTCTCTCTCTCACTGTCTATAACTCTGTCAAATAATTTTTTTAAAAAAAGTGGCTGCTAATGCTTAAAAAAAAAAAAAGGAAGTGGTAGCATGCTAGAAATGTCTAGTTCTTTGCTGATGGGCACAGCAGTTTGTATTTTGATAATCAGTTCCACCTAGGATAATCAGCATCTTCAGTGAAACCACTTAAACAGAAATTAAATCCAATTTTTGCCTACAGGTTCATTCATTATTAACAATGTTATGATTTTACATTACTGATCAATGTCTTTCTAGAAATAAGAAATTTATTAAATTATGTGCTAAATCAAGAACTTAAAGATATCTAAGGCAATTCTTGATAAGAGGAGACATGTGGCATAATGGAACCATTGAAATGAGATCCAGAGACCTGATGTGCTAGACAAGGTGCCACCAGGTGTCTCTCTCAGTAGCCCCTCCCTGTCTATGGGCTCTATATCCACCCAATCAACCACAGAGAGAAAATGTTCTCCCCAAAATTGTCATGATCCTGTATGGGCTTTTCTCCTTGTCATTACTCACTAAACAAATAATGTAACAAATATTTACATAGGGTTTACGTTGTATTCAGTATTATAAATAACTTAGAGATAACTCAAACCATGCGGGAGGATGCACATAGTTTATATGCAAATACTATGCCATTTTATAAGAGGAACTTGAGCATCTATAGCTTTTGGCATCCACAGGGATCCCTGAAACCAGTCCTCCATGGATACCTCAGCTGAATCAAAGTGCCCTCAGCCAAAATGTCATGCCTCCTTCCTGGGTCAGCCTGTTTATGACCAGTGGGCCTAGATCCCTGTCTCCATCTACATATCTGTGAAGGTTCATCCCAATTTTGCAACGTCTGGGTTAAGGCTGCATCAACTTCTGTCTGCAATCCTGCTTTTTTCATTCCCAAGAGAAAGCCCTAATAAATCATCTGCTGCAGAATCCCCGTTTCTGAGTCTGTTTCCAGGGAAACCAGATCTGCATCACCTCACTCTCAACCATTGATGTAACCATAGTAAAGCCGTTTAACCACAGCTCCCTCTGTAATTAAAGAAATCTTACTGGGCTTGGCCACCACCCATCTCCAGTGCCATCCTGAACAATGTGCTTACCATGGCAGAGACCTGCCTTCAGGCCCCACCTGCTGTGACTAAATTCATACATTTAATAAATCACCCCTTTAGATAGCAAAGAGGGGAAATTCTATCTTACTACCAGGCACCTCTTTAAGGTTCAATTCCAAAGGAGTGTAGAGTTTTTGCATAGAAAACTTACTGGGATGGGTATAGCTAAGGGTGATCAATTAAAATCAGTTTACTTAGTGCCTCCCCAGTTGTTTGATTGATTGATTGATTGATTGATTTCATTTGAGAGGGGGAGAGAGCAAGAGAGAGAAATCTTCCATCTGGCTGCAACAGGCTGAAACCAGGAGTATTGGGAACTGAATATGAGTCTCCCACATGGGTGACACTGAAGCAGAGTAGCTGGGACTCAAGGCAGCACTCCAGTATGCAATGGAAGTCTCCCAAGCAATGGTTTAACCTGCTATGCCACAATGCCCACTTTTTAACTTGCCCCCTCAACTAGACTACAAGTGTGAAATAGACTTATGCGACCTGTTCATGGATATATCCTGCTTAGCAGAGAGCCTAGCATACAAGAATGACAATAAATATTTGTTGAATAAATGAATCAAAAGGGAAAGAAGAAGTATAATGCTGGAACCCACTTGGGGAATGAAAGCCAAGAGGCTAATGTTTAGATAAGTCAGAGTAAGAGAAGGTGAATAAGGTGCAGAGGAATATATATGTGTGTGTGTGTATCAAACCTCATACTGTTTGCCTTTTCCTGTATCTGACACCCAGATTCACCACATATTCAAAATTTTCTATCATATCAGTTATACTGTGCCTGGAATATAGTAGGCTCTGAACTTTTTTTCAAGTGTTGCTTGAATAAATGAACCACATCACCTGTGAAGGGTCACTGATTCAAATGCAGTCCCTGATGAGGAGATTTAAAATTCTTAAGATGATAGCACTTAGCTGAGATTTGATCAAACCTCCCAATTATTTTACCATCAAGGCAACTCCAAGCCACATGTTGGTTCCCTCAAAATAGGAATGTCTACAGATTTCTACCACTAATGAATACAACAGTCTTTCAAATCAGGTGAAGACACACTGGAGTTGTGTTTGCTTATCTTCATGGCTATTCCACAAACCTTTTTAGTGTAACTCTCCACCCACTTAACAATTTTTTTATCTTGTTGCTTAAACTGATAAAAGCCTAAACTGAAATTTGTGCTTTAAAGACAAAGGGCTTGTGTGTTCTGTAAAGTCGCTTATCAATAACTGTCTTCTATTTTCAACAGCAATTGGTGGAAACAGAATTCATATTGAAAATGTTATCCTTTTAGATTCTACTATAGTGATAATTAATTTTGGAATGTGAAAATGCACTTTCCCAGTATGAGATAGCCAAATTGATTTCTGCCTTTCATCCTTGAACCATGCAGAGCTCTATAGAACCTGAACAGCTACATTTGCAAGCTGAAAGATGACCTTTTGTCTCATCTATCTGCTTCTTATCAACTATAAAATGCTTATGAAATTTCTTTGTTGAGTTCATTGTTTTGGCTTATAACATAAAGCATATGAACCAAATGATATAAGTAAATAACCAAACAATCCAGATGACAGGGAGTTGGTAGATTAAGCAGTTCATAGCCTCTTTGTCTGTGACTGGCTTCAGTGTGAAACAGCGATGCTCACAGCCCCTTTTCGCCTCTCTCAGGGCTCCTTGACCGAGATGAGCAGAGTATTAGGCTCCTCCGAGTTTGCGGGTGAAGAAAATGATGCTGTGAGGCAGCAGTTCTCAAAGCATGACCTGTGGGCCACTGGGAATCTGGAAAATAAAATCTCCAAGACGTAGGCATTCTTATTGATAACCTAAAACAATAGTGAATAAAACTATTGGTGCCTCAGCACATATTGAGAGTGGCACCAAACTGTGCTAGTGATTATCATATTCTTTACCAAAATGCATTTATTGGGGTATAGAGGAGCAAGTTTAACTTAATAAAGACTGTGATAAAGCATGAAAAATTATTAATTTTGATTAATCCGGACTATTGAACACATGCTTTTTTAAATATTCTATAAGATAAAATGGAAAGTGCATATAAAAAACTGCTTCTGCCTACTAAAGTAAAATAGGTGTCTCTATGACAAGCATTGGTGTGCAAGTGGACTGGCTGCTTTTTCATGTAACAACACTTTATCTGAAAGAGCATCTGACAGGAGAAATATACTTAATCAGATTTGGATGTTTGGCTGAAATTTCATTGAAAATGAATAAAGTGAGCCTTTCACTTCAAGTAAAACAACTGACAATACTGCTGCCAATGATAAAATGCAAGCTTCCAAAGGAAATTAGAATTTTGGAAAACTTGTATCCAGCACTTTGAGAATATCAGTTTACCAATACTTAAAGACATTTTTGATGAAATTCATGGTAATATAAGCAAATGTGTTTTTAATATTCTATAATGTAATGCATCAACATTTAGGAGATTTGCATAACTCAGTGAAGCAGTATTTCCCAAATGACGAATGAATAACATTACAAAGTCATGCACAGGTGAAAGATCCATTGAAGATACAAGATAGTGGCAGACATTTGGCATAGTAGTTAAGACACTGGTTGAGATAGCTGTGTCCCACACTGCAGTGCCTGGGTTTGCTATTGGCCCCACTGCTGACTCAAGCTTCCTGCTAGTTCAGACCCTAGGAGACAGCAGTCATGGCTCAAGTAATTGAGTTCCTCTAACCCTTTACAGTGACCTGGGTTGGGTTCCCAGATCCTGGCTTCAGCCCCAGTTTGGGGCTGTTATGGGCATTTGGATAGTAAAGCAGTAATGGAAGCTCTCTCTTGCTCTCACTCTCACTTTTGCTCTGTCTTCCTCCCTCTAAAATAAATTAATTTTTTTCAAAATTATAGTAAGTGCATTGTAGCAGGTGTTATGGTACAGCAGGTTAAACCACTGCTTAGGACTCCCACATCCCAGAGTGCCTTCGACCGAGTTCCACTTCCACTTCCAAATCAGTTTCCTGCTAATATGCACCCTGGGAGGCAGCAGATGATGGCTCAAATACTTGGGTCCCTATCACCCATAAGAGAGGCTTGGGTAGAGTTCCAGGAACCTGGCTTCAGCCTGAACTAAATATTGTGGGTGTTTAGGGAGTGTACCTGTGGATGAAAGATCTCTCTTTCTCTCTCTCTTTCTCTTTCTGTCACTGTGCATTTCAAATAAAAATAAATAAACTTTAAAACAGTGACTTGATCAGCCCTTGTCTTGACTGTTGATGTACAATTTAATACTTTATCCCTTTTAGTATTTTTTGTTCTAGTTAATACTATTGGTTGAACTCTATAATTAACACACAATTATTCTTAGGTGTTTAAATTTAACTGAAAAGTGATCCCTGTTAAATTAAGAATGGGAATAAGAGAGGGAGGAGATGTACAATTTGGGACATGCTCAATCAGACTTGCCCCAAATGGTGGAGGTAGAATCATGCCAGGGGATTCCAATACAATCCCATCAAGGTGGCAGGTACCAATGCCATCTCACTAGTCCAAGTGATCAATTTCAGTTCACAATAGATCATACTGATAGGTCTAGGAGTCAAAGGGATCACACAAACAAGACTAGTGTCTGCTAATACTAATGGATAGAATCAAAAATGGAGAGAGCAATCCATCATGGGAAGTGGGATGCACAGCAGACTCATACAATGGCAGATGTCCTAAATAGCACTCTGGCCTCAGAATCAGCCCTTAAGGCATTCAGATATGGCTGAAGAGCCCATGAGAGTATTTTAGGCATGGAAAGCCAAGACACTCTGGAAAAAAAAAAAAGGAGGACCTAAATGAAAGATCTCTGTGAGTGAGATCCCAGTGGAAAGAATGGGGCCATCAAAGAAGGAGGTACCTTTCTCTGAAGGGAGGAGAGAACTTCCACTTTGACTATGACCTTGTCTTAATAAGATCGAAGTCGGCAAACTTAAAAGGCTTCCATAGCCTTGGCAACTCATGACAAGAGCCTAGGGAGATTACTGACACCATAAGCAAGAGTGTCAATTTGTTAAGTCAACAACAGGAGTCACTGTGTACTTACTTCTCATGTAGGATCTCTGTCCTTAATGTGTTGTCCAATGTGAATTAATGCTATAACTAGCACTCAAACAGTATTTTACACTTTATGTTCTGTGTGGGTGCAAACTGATGAAATCTTTACTTAATATATACTAAATCGATCTTCTGTACATAAAGATAATTGAAAATGAATCTTGATGTGAATGGAATGGGAGAGGGAGCGGGAGATGGGAGGGGTGTGAGTGGGAGGGAAGTTATGGGGGGGGAAAGCCATTGTAATCCATAAACCGTACTTTGGAAATTTATGCTTACTAAATAAAAGTTAAAAAAAAACTATTACTAAAACTACTTTAGTTTCTATCTTGTGTGTTATGCTATATGTGTGTATAGATTGTATGTCTACAGGGAAAAATTAAAGAGCTCTGTTTTAATTGGCTTATAGATAGAAGACTACTTATAAATTTATACTGCTAAGTTCATCAAAGATATCTTTTGGTTCACACAACCTAAATAAGTCTCTGTATATTTTAAATTTATTGGTAAAAGAAAATAAACTAAAACTGTTTAAGTCATTGAAAAAAAAGTAAGTGCAAGATAAATCAATGGATTTTTTTTCCATTGCAATATTTCTTTTTTAAAGTTTTTATTTAATGAATGCATTTTCTCATAGATACAACTTTAGGAATACAGTGGTTCTTTCCTCCATATCCCCCCAAAGGATTTTAACATTACAAAGTCTAACAAGATAATTGGTATAGTGTTAGCTCCACACTAACTGATCTTTAAGATACTATTACCTGGGGCCGGCGCTGTGGTGTAGAGGGTGAAGTCACTGCCTGCTTGCAGTGCCGGCATCCCATATGGGCACCAGTTCTGATCCAGCTCTCTGCTACAGCCTGAGAAAGCAGTAGAAGGTGGTCCAAGTCCTTCGCCCCCTGAACCTGCATGGGAAGACCTGGAGGAAGCTCCTGGCTCCTGGCTTCAGATCGGTGCAGCTCCAGCAGTTACAGCCATATGAGGAGTGAACTAGCAGATAGAAGACCTCTCTCTCTCTCTCTCTCTCTCTCTCTCTCTCTCTCTGCCTCTGTCTCTCTGCAACTCTGCCTTTCAAATCAATAAATAAATCTTTTCGAAAAAAAAGATACTATCACCTGTCAAAACCCACAATAACCTGATAGGGCTATTAAGCCTTGCTCATTGCTCATTCCAACTTATATCTCTGAGAGGCCAAATTTTCATCGTAATTCAACCAAAATCACAGATTACAACAGGTTGAATAGAGAGGACATATGAGAATCTAAATATATTCTACTAAATCAAACACTATAAACAATGCCTCTTCTTACTCATTTTTGTTTTTGAAAAAATATGTAATATGTTTAATAATATATTTAGTATAGTTATATTTCATTCAAATTTGTTATTTATGTAAACAGAATAGGATTGTTACTACCATTTTAAATTGAATTGATAAGTTTTCTGCTTCAGCTTTGAATGCAATAAATACAAATAGATGTAGTCCGTATAGGCAAAGGTTCTCTGAGACCCTCAATAATTTTTAAGAGTACAAAGAGGTCCTAAATCCAAAAAGCTTGAGTACCACTGCTCACTCTCATTTTGTTTACATCAGTTTGAGTTCATTGTTTTGTCACTTACAGCTAAAGTCAGAACTGATACAAGGGAAAAGAAAGGAGATTAAATTTCAAGTTTAGAGTCACATCAATGCAGCTAAACAATCAGCCTCAATATTCAAAGCAAAGAACAAAATCTTAGTGACTGCAGAATCCAGGAGCCAGAGATAACCATGATAATTTCTGCCTTCTTCATGTCCCCCACCTAAATATCTGTAGAAAATTTGAGAGCACTTTGAACTTTCCACTAGACTTGGAATTGGGATTTATTTAGAATATAAAGAGAAAGGATGATTCAAATTGACATGTGAAAAACGCAAAATTCAAATAAAAAATTTACCCCACAGGATTCCGATGTTGAGAAATTTAACTCAAATGCCCGTCACTGATAAATGGACAAGCGAAATATTCTAGTTCCATAAGTGGAATATTATCTGGCCATAAGAAATGGAGTACTGATTTATATTACAACATGGATGAATCCTGAAAACATTACACAGAACGAAAGAAACAAGATCAAAAAGCCACATGTCATATGATTCCATTTATATAAAATCTTCAGTTCAGGCAAATCCATAAAGCAGATTAATGGTACATCTGGGATAAAGGGGAAGAAGAAGTGACTACTACTGCTAGACTAACAGGTATGGGGTTCCACTGGGAGTGATGAAAATGCTCTGGAATTAGTGCTAATGGTTATATAACCTATAGTCACCTAAAAATCACTTAAGTGTACAGTTTAGAAAAATGAATTTTATGATGTGTGAATGATATTTCAATTAAAATTATATGACAAATAAATTATAAAGGTCTCCATGACTGCTGTAACAAATAACCACAAATGTGTGGCTTTAAATGACATAAATATATTCTTTCACAGTCCTGCTGGCCAAAAATCTGAAATCAGGATGTCACTAAGGCTGTATCTCCTTTGGAGTTTCTAAGAGATAATCTGTTCCTTGTCTTCCAGTTTGGGTAGCTGGGATGTTTTTTGGTCATGTTTCTCTAATCTCTGTCTCTGTCTTTATATATATGTATATATATATATATATACATACATACGTAAAGTTTTTTTTTTAAGATTGATTTATTTGCTTCAGAGGCAGACTTACAGACAGAGAGAAAGGTCTTCCATCTGCTGGTTCACTCCCCAAATGGCCACAATGGCCAGAGCTGAGCTAATCTGAAGCCAGGAGCCAGGAGCTTCTTCTAGGTCCCCCATGTGGGCGTAGGGGCCCAAGCACTTGAGCCATCTTCTCTTGCTTTCCCAGGTCATCAGCAGGGATGCTGAATTGGAAGTGGAGCGGCCAGGACTCGAACCAGCATCCAAATGGGATGCTGGTGCCACAGGTGGATGCTTAACCCACAGGGCCGACCCCTGTCTCTGTCTTTACATTGTTTTTTCCTCTGTGTGTATTTGTTACCACTTTGCTTTCCAACAAGGACATTTGTGGTAGTATTTTGGGCCCACCCAAACAATCTCATCTCAAGATCCCTAACTTAGCCAAAGCAACAAAGACCCAGTTTTCAAATGAGGTCATGTTCACAGGTTCTGGAGATGAGGTGGTGGACATAACATATTTTGGGAGTCATTACAAATCCATCAAACTTGGTTTACACATATATAAGTGATGTGATATTGCAGCCATTGATATGTACCACTTGCATTTATCTTCAAGAAAGAACTTGCCACTCAATATCATAATGTGCATTTAGCTGGCAGCTTTCAGTTACAGTACTTTTAGGGTGTGTTACGTTATTTGAGCAGAAACCACATTCTCCCTGGGCATCCCCAATCCAACACCTGAGTATAGCAGGTACATAAGGAAACACCTAGTTAAGGAACCACCATTCTACCAGCAGCCTTAATGCCAGAATTCACCACTGGATTGGTTGAGATTTGGCACTTCCTACATAATCCATCTTTCTTCTCCCTCTCCTTACTTGTCTATTCCTATTCCTCCTGACTTTCAGATTTCACAAGATTATTCCCATAATCTCTTGCATTGCCAACTTGAACTTGGCATCTTTTTTTAAGATTTATTTATTTATTTATTTGAAAGTCAGAGTTACACAGAGAGAGAAGGAGAGGCAGAGAGAGAGAGTTCTTCCATTTGCTGGTTCACTCCCCAAATGGCCACAAAGGCGGAGCCATGCCAACCCGAAGCCAGGAGCCAGGAGCCTCCTCCGGGTCTCCCGTGTGGGGCCCAAGCACCTGGACCAACTTCTACTGCTTTCCCAGGCCATAGCAGAGAGCTGGATTGGAAATGGAGCAGCCAGGTCTCGAATGCCACTGCTGGCAGCCTCCTCATCCGCTACACCACAGTGCCGGCCCCAGAACTTGCCATCATTCTTCTGGGGGAACTCGAATCCAATCCTTTGACATTGAGGGTGGTCTGAGACAGTAGACAGAAAAATGGAACTGTGGGATTTGGTTACTCACTTCCCAGATTGAAATGACAACACCACATCCCTGTGATATGGACAGTCTCTGGCACAGATGGAGGCCTATTTGGTAAATTTTACCAGTGGTGAGTCAGGAAACATACTTATGGAGGCAATTTCTGAAGCCAGTGCAATAATTCGGATTAATTTATTTGAGAGAGAGATCTTCCATCTGTTGGTTTACTACCCAGATGGCTACAACAGCCAACATTGGACCAGACAGAAACCAGGAGCCAAGAGCTTCATCCAGGTCTCCCATGTGGGTGACAGGGGCCCAAACACTTCTTCCATTACTTTTCCCAGGCCATTAACAGGGAACTGAATTGAAAGTGGAGGAGCTGGGATACAAACCAGCACCCATACACCAGCACCCACATGGAATGTGGCAGCTCTACCTGCTATGCAACAATGCTGGCCTTGAGACATTTATTTCTTTTAATGATTTATTTTATTTAATTGAAAGACAATGTTACAGAGAGAGGGAGAGAGAGAGAGAGAGAGAGAGGGAGAGAGAGAGAGAGAGAGAGGTCTTCCATCTGCTGGATCACTCCCCCAAATATCCGCAATGACCAGGACTTGACCAGGAAGAAGCCAGGTGTCAGGAACTTCTTTCCAGTCTCCCATGTGGATGCAGGGGCCCAAGGCTTGGGATATCCTCTGCTGTTTTCCCAGATGCATTATCCAAAAACTGGATTGGAAGTAGAGCAGCTGAGACTTGAACCAGTGCCCATATGGGATATTGGTGCTGCAGGCCAGGGTTTTAACCCATTGTGCCACACACTGGCCCCAAGACACTTACTTCAAGTAAGGTCTTCTCCTTCCTTCCTACACCTTTCCTGCCAGCACCATGATCTGGGCACAAAAATCTCACTTTAGAGCAAAGGTAGTACAGTATGGGCCCATGGCCATGGGATCACTGATTACACCAGATCCAATACCAACCAAATAGCAGCCAGAGGGGCCAGCCTTGTGGCACAGTGGGTAGAGCTGCCACCTGCAAGGACAACATCCCATATGGACACCGGTTTGTGTCTCAGTTGCTCCACTTTCAATCCAGCTCTCTGCTGATGGCCTGGGAAAAGCAGTGGAGGACAAGCATTTGGGCCCCTGCCACCCATGTGGGAGACCTGGGAGAAGCTTCTGGTTCCTGGCTTCAGTCTGGCTCAGCCCTGGTGGTTGTGGCCATCTAGAGAGTGAACCAGCAAATGGAAGATCTCTTTCACTCTCTGTAACTCTGCCTTTCAAATAAATACCTAAATCTGTTAAAAAAAAAAAAAAAAAAAAAAGCAACCAGCCTGCTAGAACTGTTGGCTTGTGAAACGGCCTGCTAAGGTGCAGTCTTAGAGGCAATACTCCGCAACAAAACTTGGAGAAGCTACTCTCCAAATGTGTACGGAGAAGTGGATCTGCATGGCACAAGGACAGCACTGTGGTAGCCATGGAGGTGTGCCTCCTGGGTCTTGCTGCAAGAAAAACTTGCTGGTCCACAGCATCCAGCTGCAACACCTTTGGAATACACTAAGTGTTTGGACTGAGCCTTCAACCCTCCTGCATGGCCCCAGCCAGTGACTGAGTCATTGCTGCTCAATGTGGAACTCTCCTGCTTGTAACCTTTATGCTGGAGCATCCTTGTGAACAAGCTGAGGCTTTCTCAGACCAACACCCCTGTCGGTCTCTCTTCCCGGCCCACTCTCTTCATTCCCCCTCTTCCTTTCATAGACCTGACAGCTGCACTGTCTGGAGACTCTCTCTGCCCACTCTTATTCCCTTTTCTCTTTATATCTCACAGGCAATTTTGATAGACATCTTTCATAATGCAGCTCTTGCATTTCTAACACCATTGCAGGGTATGCTTCCTGGAGGACCTAAACTGACATGTGTGATAATTACATTTTTCTTACCAATCAATATTATAAAATTAACTTACATTTCCTACCTCACCACCACCCCACCGATTTGCCCCATTTAACACCATGTAATGAAAGTGCTCATTAAAAATTTGTTTGTATCATTAGTTATAGCACAATAAAAAAGCCTAGGGCCATTAACTTATTCATTCAACAATTATTTTTTGAGTGCCTGCTCTATTCTAGATATTCTTGTAAACACCGAGACTACAGAAGTGAACAAAACAGGGAAAAAATCCTCTCTTTGTAGAACTTACATTCTAGTGGAGGCAGACAGCTGATATAAAAAGATCACTAGATAAATGCATGTCTGTGCTATATTGCTTTTTTTCCTCAATGGAATTGCCTTTCACAGCATGACAGCACCAGCACTGGCCCCAGCTTTTCATTATGGGCCAATCTCATGAAGAGTCACATAGAAATCCCTGCAGCATATTTTTTGGTAGAACAACTAAAATGGCAAGTTATTAGAGATTATTTTCAAATGAAATTTAATGAAAGGAAAAAAAACTATTGTCTGCATAGGAAACCAAAAGCTGTGTGGTAATTGACATGAGATTAATCCTTCCAGAATCCCAGTGATGGGCATTTGAATTTAATATACATAAATTATATATGGCATTTTATAGGTATATAAATTTTTTCAAAGAAAAGAGATGTAAGCTGCCATCCCAAGTCTACAGACCTCAGTGCATTTTCTCCTTTCAACCTCAGAATCTTCTGTGATTCAGCTTTAGAACTGGGGAAAAAATCAACTCACTGGGCCGGCGCCGCGGCTCAATAGGCTAATCCTCCGCCTGCGGAACCAGCACACCGGGTTCTAGTCCTGGTCGGGGCGCCGGATTTGTATCAGTTGCCCCTCTTCCAGGCCAGCTCTCTGCTATGGCCCGGGAGTGCTGTGGAGGATGGCCCAAGTCCTTGGGTCCTGCACCCGCATGGGAGACCAGGAGAAGCACCTGGCTCCTGGCTTCGGATCAGCGTGATGCACTGGCCGCGGTGGCCATTGGAGGGTGAACCAATGGCAAAGGAAGACCTTTCTCTCTGTCTCTCTCTCACTGTCCACTCTGCCTGTCAAAAAAATA
The DNA here is from genome assembly GCF_964237555.1 of Oryctolagus cuniculus. Lineage (NCBI taxonomy): Eukaryota > Metazoa > Chordata > Mammalia > Lagomorpha > Leporidae > Oryctolagus > Oryctolagus cuniculus. The sequence continues at coordinate 33,565,564 of NC_091434.1, forward strand.
AATAAAAATAAATAAATTAAAAACATAAAAAATTCAACTCACATCCTATACCAAAGTCGTACAAGGTATCTAGAGTAAATAACAAATCTAGACCATGATCCACAGAGGAAAGGAGGCACAGCCAGGCAGAGGGAGGATCCCCCTCTAGGTCTAGGTTGGGGGGACTCCCACTCAGGGAGCAGGGCCCTGGAAAGCTAATGGGTTCAAGCAAGGCCAATTCTAAGGCCAGGCCGACAGTTTCCACCAGGAGAGACACTTGAGCCCTTTGGAGATTTAGACAACTCATTACTTTCATAGACAAGCAGTAGCCAAGATTGCAAGCCCTTGAGGTCATTGTCCCACACAACAAAAAGGATGACCAAAACAAGAAGGCCAGATGGTGGCAACATGAGCTGTGAAGCACCTCTTTATTGAGAAGTTAATTCTAGTCTTCAGGCAGATGGTTTTACGGTCTACAGCTAGAAGGAAGGCAGAACACTTCAACCCTCTCCAGCTTACCTGCTGCACCTGCGTAGCAATAGGAAACCCAGTGGGAGGTAGCCTCAGAGCAGTTGATGACAGACCTCCTTTTTTCCCTTGTGCTCTCAGAGAATACTGAGCAGTTTTGCCCAAGACTCAGACTCGATGTGGTTCAAGACTTTATCCGCATGGCTCACGTGGATATATGCAAGGATGCAGGTTTGCCATAGTGGAGACTCTACATGGATTCTATCACTGGGAATCTACTATAAAAATTCAAATTTTTGGAGTTCTGTGTATGCTCATTTGCAAATAGGAGGAGATGAATTGTTCAACCAACCATGGCCAGTATGGGCAATCAGGGATGCTAAAAATTCCTGATTTAGAGATCATGTGATTATTAACATAGAAATAGTATGCTTAAGCTAATAGTCTTTCCTACCTCTAAGATAAGGAAATTGGTACTTTGATCATAAGAATAATGATATTTAATAATAATTTATTAGAGTAGTTTGGCAGAATAATTTTAAAAATATATATATAAATCTAGCATAATGTCTAAGATGCAGCAGAAGGTCGTCAAATGATGATTCCTTTCATTCATTCACTTTAATTCATTTATTCAACAAATAGTTGTTGTTGTTGTTTTTGTTTGTTTGTTTGTTTGTTTTTGATAGGCAGAGTGGAACAGTGAGAGAGAAGACAGAGAGAAAGGTCTTCCTTTACCGTTGGTTCACCTTCCAATGGCCACTGCGGCAGGCGGATTGCACCGATCCGAAGCCAGGAGCCAGGTGCTTCTCCTGGTCTCCCATGCGGGTGCAGGGCCCAAGCACTTGGGCCATCCTCCACTGCACTCCCGGGCCACAGCAGAGAGCTGGCCTGGAAGAAGGGCAACCGGGACAGAATCCGGCGCCCCGACCGGGACTAGAACCCGGTGTGCAGGCGGAGGATTGGCCTATTGAGCCGCGGCGCCGGCCTCAACAAATAGTTTTTTAAAATTTACTATCAGCAAGATATTGAGTCAGATTCTGGATAAAAATTGAGGAATAAAGCAGTCAAGTCTCCATTTTCATGACGTTTCTATGCTATTGGGGGAAATGGACATATAATAAATATATTCACAAATCCTGTTAAGTGTAAGAAGGAAAATTATTTATTACCCCAGATGAACTGAAAAGCGGAAACGTGATGTTCACAAGAACTACTACTCATCTAAGGAGCCTATATAACCCAGTAAGGAGGACAAGATGAGTATATTTCTACACAAAAAAATGTATGAAAAAACTTTCCAGCTCTAACTTTCGATGTTTCTTTTATTCCACTTTAATGATATTATCCATCATTTGGTAAAACGTTGTTCTCATATTCTAATTCTTCAGACACAGTAACATTCTTATTTATAAATATTAATTTCACATTTATTATAAATTATATATAATCACTGGGTTTTTTTTAAAGATTTATTTATTTATTCAAAAGGCAGAGTTACAGAGAGGCAGATGCAGAGAAAGATCTTCTATCCACTGGTTCACTCCCCAACTGGCCGTAATGGCCAGAGCTGGGCCGATCCAAAGCCAGGAGCCAGGATCTTATTCCAGGTCTCCCATGTGGGTCCAGGGATCCAAGCACTTGGGCCATCTTCTACTGCCTTCCCAGGCCACAGCAGAGAGCTAGACCAGAGTAGGAGCAGCCAGGTCTAAAACTGGCATCCATATGGGATGCTGGCACTGCAGACAGTGGCTTTATCCACTACTCTACAATGCCGGTCACATAATTGCTGGCTTAAAGTTATCTAGTAAGTTCAATATTTAGTTTGTTTTGATTGTTCTTTCCTATATATGGGACATATTTTCCTCTTTCTTTGTCTATTTCAAAATGTTGTATTAAAAATGGTTTGGGGGAGGGGGGCTGGCCCTGTGGCATAGCAGGTTAAAGCCCTGGCCTGCAGCGCAGGCATCCCATATGGGCAACAGTTCAAGTCCCAGCTGTTTCAATTCCAATCAAACTCTCTGCTATGGCCTGCGAAAGCAGTAAAGGATGGCCCAAGTCCTTGGGCCCCTGCACCAACATGGGAGACCCGGAAAAAGCTCCTGGCTCCTGGCTCCTGGCTTCAGATCAGCTTAGCTCTGGCTGTTGCAGTCATTTGGGGAGTGAACTAGCAGATGGAAGACCTCTCTGTCTCTCTGGCTCTACCTCTCTCTGTAACTCTCTTTCAAATAAATAAAATAAATCTTTAACAAAACTGTTTGGGGAGGCAGAACTATGGTACAGTGAGTTAAGTTGCCGCCTATGATGCCGGCATTCCATATGTTGGTTAAAGTCTTGGCTGCTCCACTTCACATCCAGTTCCCTGCTAATTTACCTGAGAAAGCAGCAGAAGATTGCCCAAGTGCTTGGGCCCCTGCCACCTAGGGACAAACTTCTGGCTTCAGCCTGGCTCAGCCCTGGTCACTGCAGCCATTTGGGGAATAAACCAGTAAATGGAAGATTCTCTCTCTCTCTCTCTCTCTCTCTCTCTCACTGTGTGTGTGTGTGTGTGTGTGTGTATGTATGTGTGTATCCTCTCAGTAACTCTGCCTTTCAAATAAATAAAAGAAACCTTTTAAAAAATATTTTAGATGATATAATGTGACAACTTTGAAAATGCAATTTCCATATACCATCAGGGTTTGTTATTGTTGTTTGATTGCTGGTGTTGTAACTATTTTTTAGTTTAGTGACCTTCCTGGACTAGTTTTTTGTTTGTTTGTTTGTTTGTTTGTTTTGTTTTGACAGGCAGCAGGCAGAGTAGACAGTGAGAGAGAGAGACAGAGAGAAAGGTCTTCCTTTGCCGTTGGTTCACCCTCCAATGGCCGCCGCAGCTGGTGCGCTGCGGCCGGCGCACCACGCTGATCCAATGGCAGGAGCCAGGTACTTCTCCTGGTCTCCCATGGGGTGCAGGGCCCAAGCACTTGGGCCATCCTCCACTGCACTCCCTGGCCACAGCAGAGAGCTAGCCTGGAAGAGGGGCAACCGGGACTAGAATCCAGTGTGCTGGCGCCGCTAGGCAGAGGATTAGCCTAGTGAGCCATGGCGCCAGCCGGACTAGTTCTTATTTCTGTACTGTGGGGCCATTGAGTCTATGGCCATACCACCCAGAATGCGTCTGATCTTTTCTGGCTTCAAAAGCTAAGCAGGGTTGGGCCTGTTTAGTACTTGGATGGGAGACTGTGCAGCCACTGAATTCTCTGCTCTATTAGCTTAGTGATCAGCTAATAATTGGCCAGTTTTCATACATGCTTTGAACCACTAAACATTCCATTCCTTTCTAAAAAGCTCTGTATTAAAAATGTGCATTATGTCTTGCCCTCCATAATTAGGCAACTGATAACTTTGCCTTAGCATTCACTTCTTGCTTAGGCAGGGCTTCTAATCAGCAAGAGGTGAGAGAGTGGGCCCTCTCAGATCTTTCTTATTTATGCACCCAGCCTTTACATCTGTGTAACCTTTTAGATCCCAGGAATATATCCAAGTTTCTCAAAGCCACTGTGAACAGCTTGTTCTTCAGATGTTCCGTTCAAGTGTTGGGCAGGGTCTGTTGCCTCACCTGGTATCCTAGACACAGGCAGGTGTGATGCTAAACAATTGTCACTGGGTGTTTTGGAAACACACCCTAAAGACAGGAGTTCTTAGTAATGAGAACTCCAACTCAGGACAAAAAAGTGACAACTACCCGCAAACTGGGGCTTTTCCAGGGAGCTGCAAGGTTGATCAAATAGTGTCAGCATTGTGGGAATTGGGAGCCAGTGTTACGGCATAGCAGGTAAAGCCTCCACTTCACGTGGCATGCCGTTTGGGCGCTTGTTCAAGGCCTGACTGCCTTACTTCCCATCCAGCTCCTTGCTAATGGCCTGGGTAAAGCAGCGGAAGATGGCCCAAGTGTTTGAGCCCCTGCCACCCACCTGGGATCTCTGGATGAAACTCCTGGCTCCTGGCTTGGGCCTGGCCCAGCCCATGGATCTTGTAGCCATTTGGAGAGTGAACCAGTGGATGGGACATCTCCCTCTCTCCCTCTCTCTCTGTAACTGTTTAAAATAAATTAATTAATCTTTTTTTTTAATGTCCTGGGTATAGGGCCTTTTTAAAAGCTCTATACAGTCTGCCTCCGCTGGTACCTGCAAGGTTTCCACAGCTACTGTGATTTCAAGATTTTTCAAGCTTATAGTGGAACTAGAGAATGACAGGAGCAAAGCAGGTTAAAATGCCACAAAATCCACTGTTCTTTCTGAAATTCAACAGGTATATTTTTCAATAAACCTTTTAAGATATTATAAAAGTTTAATTTTCTGAATTCTAAAAAGTTGATTTTGAGCATTTTTTCCAGCACCTTAATTTTTTTAGGGGGTAGATTTAGAGAGGTCTTCATTGAATCACACCAGAAACCCAGCCTTTTCTGGAGTAAGTTAGCTATGAAGCTATGAAGGTGAAGACTAACTTAATGGCTGCAGGAGTGAAAACCACCCATGTAGGAGATATTTTAATTTTTTCCTTTTTACAGATTAATTGATATTTGCATAACAAAATTTACCCATTATCAGTGTAATTCACTTTTAGTTGATATGTGATAACTTCATGTATTTGTAGGGTACATGGTGATACTTTAATATTTGTATATATTGTGGAAAGATTTTATCAGAGTAACTAGCATATCCATCACCTCAAATACTGATTCTTTATGGTGAGGACATTTAAAATCCTCTCCTTTGCTAATTTGAAACATACACTTATTATGAATTATAGTCACCTCACCATACAACAGAACTTATGCCCTCATGTAACTGTAGCTTTGTGCCATTGATAAATGTCTTCCTTTTCTCTTTCTACCCTGATTCCTCTGCTTATGGTAACCACCATTGAATTCTCTATTTCTTGAGTTAGACTTTTTTAGATTCCACATAAAATTATATAATACGTTCTTTGTCTCTCCATGCCTGGTTGGTTTCACTTCATATAATGTCCTTTAGATTCATCCACGTTGTTGCAAATGACAGAATTTTACTTTTATATGGATGAATAGTGTGGCTTTGCATATGTGTATGCAATATATTAAATTATAATTTTAATATATATAATATATAACAAATGTAATTTTAATATGTTATATATATAGCATTTTAAAATCCATTCATCCACTGATTGACAACTAAGACTGGTTGTTTCAATGTGGAAGAAATGTTAAGTAAATATTCAATACAATTTATTTATTTTTAGGATAGAGTACCTAGAAAGAAATGATGACATAGAAATGAGTCTGCTGTGTTAGTCTCCCTGACCCAACTGCATTATGTACACTTGGAAGCTGGGGCAATTCATTGGCAGAATGGACTCTGCTTAAGAAATAATCCTTATTCCCTTACTCAGAATGAGCTCTCAATGCCTCCATTTACTTCAAATTACCTTGGAATGTTAAGCCCTTAGTACTACACACTGCAAAGCCTTTTGTATGTCCAAAAGAAAGATAGGTCCCATATTGAAGACTAAATCAGAAAAGGTTTTCCGCTGGATGGGGGCTGAAGAGGGAAATTGGGCTTCATGATCATTCCATAGAGTAATTTTAACTCAAGTTCTGTGATTAAACAAAAACAAACAGAAAACTTTAAGCACTTATGCTGTTACATAAAAGAGCTGCAGCCACCACACACCTGCGCTTAACTAAAGGGAATTTTTGTCCAGAATTTCACCTATGACAAATGAAATAACCTGTGTTTGACTCAAAAAGAAGTAGAAGAAAGAATATACCTATTCCAAAGTTTAAATTTATATAACTTAAGCCTCATCACTGAGAAACAGACTACTCAACAGCATCTGAGAAGTCGTCCTTAAATGAACACTGCAGATGGAATGGCTGGTTTTCTCCAGGATAATTCTCATCAACATCTGAATTCAATAGGAACTCACATTTTAGGGTGTTTTGGTTTTGTTTTTCTTCTATTTGTTTTGGATTTTTGTTTTGCTTTGTTATTGCTCAGCCAATTATACTCATCTTAATGTTAGAACAGACCTTACTTGATCATCCAGTAGAGAGAAATGTCCTGGCTCCAAATGCTATAAGGCAGTTGTTACTGACTATAATTGGCATTTTGTGGTTACTGTGATTTGACCCTCAAAGGATTGTTGCCTGGCTGGTGCTGTGGTATAGCTGTTAAACCCGCTGCTTGCAGCGCTGGCATTCCGAATGGGCACTGGTTTGAGTCCTAGCTGCTCCACTTCTGATCCAGCTCTCTGCTATGGCCTGGGATAGCAGTGGAGGATGGCCCAAGTCCTTGGGCCCCTGCACCCACATGGGAGACCTGGAAGAAGCTCCTGGCTCCTGGCTTCAGATCATCCCAGCTTCAGATCAGCCATTTGGGGAGTGAACCAGTGGAGAAAAGACCTCTCCCTTCCTCCTTTTCTCTCTCTCTTTTTTTTTTTCCCCTTTCTCTATTTCTCTTTCTCTCTGTAACTCTCCCTTTCAAATGAATAAATACATCTTTGAAAAAAGAGAATTCAGAATTTTAGGTAATCAGTCACCTAGTGAAATATTTTTAGCACAAATGGATGATAAATATCATTTACTTTACTTTGTTGTCTGTGACCAATAATGATAACTGCCCCCCAAAATACTATTTTTCCATGTCAAAAGAGTTTATGGGGCAGGTATTTAGCCTAGCAATTAAAGTTGCTAGTGAAGATGTCCACATTCCATATCAGAGTACCTGGGTTCAATCCCTGGCTCCAGCTCTTGAATCCAGATTCCTGCTACTGTGGACTCTAGGAGACAGCAGTAATGGCTCAGGTAATTGGGCTCCTGCCACCCACGTGAGAGACCTGGATTGAGTTTCCAGCTCCTGATTTTGGCCTCAGCCCAGCTTCAGCTGTTGCAAGCATTTGGGGAGTAAACCAGGAGGTGGGAGTTCTGGGTCTATGTCTCTCTTTCTCTCTATCTCTCCTCCATTTCTCTCTCTTCTGAAATATCTTTGAAATTTTTTTCAATAAAAGAGCTGACAAAACTCAACTCAAAAACTAAACATTTAAAATATACCAACCTGTCTTTTTTTTTTTTTTTTTTTTTTTTTTTTTTTGGACAGGCAGAGTGGACAGTGAGAGAAAGAGAGACAGAGAGAAAGGTCTTCCTTTACCATTGGTTCACCCTCCAATAACCGCTGCGGCAGACGTGCTGCAGTCGGCACACCGCGCTGATCCGAAGCCAGGAGCCAGGTGCTTTTCCTGGTCTCCCATGGGGTGCAGGGCCCAAGTACCTGGGCCATCCTCCACTGCACTCCCTGGCCACAGCAGAGAGCTAGCCTGGAAGAGGGGCAACCGGGACAGAATCCAGTGCCCCGACCGGGACTAGAACCTGGTGTGCCGGTGCCACAAGGCAGAGGATTAGCCTATTGAGCCGCGGCGCCGGCCCTAACCTGTCTTAGGAAGCCATTTTGGTGCTGTGACAGATAGCTAAATGGGTCTATAAAAGAATTTTTCCTGGTGCATCAAACAACACCGGAGGCTATTCATAATAACACAAACACAGGAAAATAGTCTTCCCAGATAATGATCTGAAATCTTTGCAATGATTCTCAGTGCAGGAAGTTGAGGAATTTTCCAACACAGCAAAATCCAGTGAGTATTATCTATACAGTGTATTAATGATCTTTTGAAGGCACGAAAAGCATGTGAGGAGTCCACAGATTTACCATTATTGAAATGCCCTTTCACCCCATCAGTTCATGAAGATGAGTGATTAGACCCCTGCTTGATTGATGATTGAGTCCACAGCACCCATCTAAGGAGCGTGCATACAGTAAGGGTAGAAGTGGTATTTGTTAAATGCTAAGCTATTGTCTTAGCTTTATATCCATTGAAATTCTCATGCTCACATCTACAACAAAACAGTTCAAAAAATATAACTTTGTTCATAAATCAGCTTGCCTTAAGATTCTTCTATTTCTGTTTGAATATGAAAATCTTTTCTCCTCGGATATGGATTTAACAATGGATATCTTCTGTCACATTAATCAAACTGACATCACATGTTATGAAACACTGAGAAAAACACAGACTCCCTTCCTACATCCCCCCAAAAAAGCATAGACTATAAAGAAACAGACCGAACCAAGCTGAGGAACGTTCCACAAAGAAACTGGCTTTCTATCTTTAAAATGTCATGCTATAGTAAACACAAAGAAAGACTGAGGAATTGCTCCACACCAGAGGAAATGAAAGCCATGGCATTCTATAATCCCTGGCCAAATGTTGCACTTATAAAGGATGCTATGGGCATTTTGCAAAATCTGGAATGAGGTCTATGGAGAAGATGGTCATATTATATCAATGTTGATGCACTTGCTGGTTTAGATGGTGTATACTGTGGTTATGGAGGAATGTGATTTTAAATGAGTGGGCACCACAACCATTTACCATCCTGGATCTGAGGCACAAGTAGATTAGAGTAATGGGCAACTTAGATACGAGTCTCGGGTTTCAGTTGCCTGCAAACTATCCATCATGAAAAGATTGACAACCTAGCATTATGTGTTGACACTGAAATAGAATTCCAAGATGAGCAGTAAAAGGGACCTTTAAGAGCCAAAGACAGGAAGCATAGAGAATTCAAGTGTGGGTTAAAAGAGCTCAAAAAGGCAGTTACCCTATTTGGTCTTGCATTTGGGGAGCAACCAATGTTACCAAATGTGACAGGCATAAAGTGAGTCTAATGGCTTTATCATATTTGTTATCAGGAAACCAGAATTCTATTACTGATTTCAGTAGAAACTAATTATAAACACCAGTCCATAACAAAGAGGAACAAAATATTGATACGTTCTACAACAGGATGACCCCCCAAAACCATCATGGGTAACGAAAGATGTCACATAACTTATGATTCTACTTATGTGAATTGTCCAGAAAAAGCTAAACTATAAAGTGGACCAGTGATGGACTGGACTGGGGGTAAGAATGGGAACTAACCGTGAACTGCTCCATGCCTCGATTTTCTCATCAGATAGATAGTGACAATTAGAGCATCTGACTCTTAAGGGTTCTGTGAAGATCAGATGAGTTAAAAATAGGTTGAAAGCTTAGAGCAATGTGCTGCACTAAGGGCTGAGGTTGTACACACACACACACACACACACACACACACACACACAGCTTGGAAATATGGAAGATAAATTTCAAGTCTAATTTAATACACCTCACAGTGAAACTTGGGGCCAGCTTGTGGTGCAGTGGGTTAAGCCACAGTCTGTGATGCTGGCATCCTATATGAGAACTGATTCAAGTCTTGGCTGCTCTGCTTCCAATCCAGCACCCTGCTAATGTGCCTGGGAAAGCAGAAGAGGCCCATGAGCTTGGGCCCCTGCCACTTGCGTGAGAGACCCAGATGGAGCTCCAGGCTCCTGGTTTCAGCCTAGCCCAGACCTGGATGTTTTGACCATTTGGGAAATGAATCAGTAGAAGGAAGCACTCCCCCTCCCCCCACCCCCTGCCATAGCCCTGCCTCTCTGCCTTTCAATTAAATAAATCTTTTTTTAAAAAATGAAACTTGGTTATACCTTCATATAAATAAATCTGAGAAGAAATTTACTACAACGTGCATGTAATAAATTATAAATATAGAAAAAAATACAGGTTTTTACTTATCCAAAGATTCAGCAATAAACTATACTACATGCTAGACCCATTTCCTTGAATCAAGATAAAAAGCTTAAGACACTATGGGTAAATTCTTAAAATATAAAGTACAGGAAAAAAGGAAAACATACTAAATTACCTGGTTACATCCCTCACGGGTGTAGTTAAATAAAGTACAAAGAAATGCTGAGGTTGGTCTTCCCCAACCTCCCTCCATCCCTTCTGATCTTCTTAGGTTGGCATTTTGGTGTGAAATTCACAGGATTTTTTTAGTATTTTCTACTCTTTTACTGAAAACAGATTTCCATTTCACTCTAGTAATATTTATAAAGATTAGGGTGGTGAGGCATTTGGTTGAGTGGGTAAGGATCCACTTGGGACCTTGCATGCTGTTATCAGTGTGCCTGGGTTTGAGTCCTGACTCCACTCTGACTCCAGCTTCCTGTTAATAAGTGCCCTGGGAAGCAGCTGGTGATGGCTGAAGTGCTTGGATTCCTGCCACCCACAACCAAATGAGTTCCTGGCTCCCATCTTCCAACTGGTCCAGACCAAGGTGATGCAGGCATTTCGACAATGAACCAACAGATGAGATTTCTGTCTCTCAAATAACTTTATAAAAACTTAAATAGGATATCGTTTATCCTGTCAATAATATCCCAACACATTCTGGAAGCCAGTAAAACTGGGGACAAACACACCTGTCTCACTGATATACGAGGGGAATCTCAAAAGTTCATGGAGGAGGCAAGCATTCAGCCTACTGGTTAAGATGCCCACATCCCACATCATACTTGGGTTTGATTCCTGGCTCTGGCTGCCAGCTCCAGCTCCCTGCTAATGCACTTCCTAGAGGGTAAGGGTGATGGTTCAAGTAACTGAGCTCCTGCCACCCACGTGGGAGGCTTTGCTTGAATTCACAGCTCTTGGCTTTTGTGTGGGGCTGGTGTGTGTGGCCCAGTGGTTTAAGCTGCAGTCTGTGTGATGCTGCCATCCAATATCAGAGTACCAGTTTGAGTCCCAGATTCTCCACTTCTGGCCCAGTTCCCTGCTGATGTGTCTGGAAAGACAGCAGATGATGGTCTGAGTGATAGGGCCTCTGCCACCCAAGTGAGAGACCCAGATGGAGTTCCTGACTCTGGCTTGGCCTAGCCTCAGCTGTTGAGGCCATTTGAGGAGTGAACCAGCAGGTGGAAGATTTGTGTCTCTCCCTCTGTCACTCTGCATCCCAAATAAGTAAAATAAATCTTTTTTTTAATGTTCATTTTTCCATAACTTTTTTTTAACTTTTATTTAATGAATATAAATTTCCAAAGTACAGCTTATGGATTACAATGGCTTCCCCCCATATTTCCATAACTTTTCAAAGCCCCCTCCCTCATTCAACTCTCCATGTTTTCTTATCTTTTCTAACATATGCTGGGGTCTTGGAGGCAGCAAATTTCTCCCTTCCCCAGCAGGTGTCGAATAGTAATCCAGGTACTGCCTCCTCGACTAAGCCCTATCATGGGTCCTTTCAATACATGCTCACAAAGAGCAAAGCTGCTAATTTACTGCTGTACCACACAAATGAACAGCTGTTTTATTCTAATCCTTTGAAATAACTACTGCATTGAATATAATCTGTACCTCTTTGGTTAAACTATTTTCTCACCAGCATCAATATTGATATTCTCCTATTTATTCTCTCTCAGACCATTTACAAAATGTACTTCAGTTTTTGTTATTCACTGATCATTTGAGCATTTTTGGAAAAAAAACTTCTCACACGATGAGAGTGTAGACACAAATTTCAATATTTAATAAGCTTTATCTTGATAACTTCAAAAACAAGTTTACCTTTTAAATTGCATTATAAAAAATACATTAAGCTTCACATTAGTTTTACATGGAAATATATAATTATTTGAATATTTAAATATAATTTTTCTTTAAGCAAAAAAAAGTGCTACTCATAGCCCTAGTTACATAAATAATTTAAATGCACAAATGCAAAAACACACTTTACACAATATTGTTTCACATACTTTTTAACTCAGGACAATTACAATAAAAATCTATGCAAGATACCAAACATGGACAAGGTTAATAAAATACTCATTATGGTTGTAATTAGACTTTTTACTATTAAAACAATATGATGCATTCTTGAGCACACAAAAACACCAATTGTTTTATCTAACCTGCAAATTAAGCCAACATTTATTTAGACAAAGGGGCACATCCTGTATACTATCAAATTCTGAAAGAAATTCCTTTCCAACTTGACTTACTTTCAATTTTTCAAGCTTTCCTAAAATAATAGTTACAACAACTTAGAATAGCATTTCCAGAATGTTAATCAGTATCATCAGTCCCATATTATACTTTAGTATTTTCAGTAATGTAAATTTTAAATACAAACCTGTCACCCTGAAAATGGTACTTAAAAGAGCTTCCAATGTGAAAAAGGTAGTACATTTTTCTAACTTTAAATTTTGATCTCTTGAATGGTAAGAATTGTCATCTGTGTGTGACATCATCACAACAGATGTGATACATTATATTTACAGAATTATTTCCATATGAAATCTTGTTTTCAAACTTACACTGGAAGAATGTCTATTAATTTGAGAGTCTTCAAAAAGGTCATGGAAAATGTTTATAATGAAAAAGCTATGTTTGGATCTCAAAAAATTTTTGCACCAAAATAATCTTATCTTCTAATTCCATTTTCCAAGAACTTTTTGAAGTTCCCTTGTAGTACCTGAGGGAACTGTGTTGATTCAATAGGAAAAAAGATATCAATAACCATAAATAGAATACTTTTACACAGTGAGCTATTTACTTCCTGATAAGTGGGCCAGAACTTACTTACTAAATTAAAATTGCAGAATTATTCTGGACTAGTGGCCCACAGTGATATTTTAAGTAAATTAAAATGTTTGTATAGAAGGAGACATAGTTGAAGGAAATGCTATATGTGTTGTTTGGCAACTAAAAAGATAAGCACTTGCTCATTTTTTCAACATAATTACTGCTTAAATTTAGAAGAAATTACAACACAACACCATCATAACACACCCACAGGTTAAGTAATGGCCCCTGAAATAAAATCACATTTAGAAACAAACCATTACACTATATTCATTAATTTTAAGGTAACACATTTTTTATCTCTGAAATCAAGATACATTTTAACACTGACTGTAGTTTCAATAAAATATGGTAGTCACACAATAGAGTTGAAATTCACATTTCGCTTTAACATTGATGACAGAAGAAAAGCCAAGATCTTAGCTTACCAGTGAGTGGACGCATCTGTACTAGCTCAGCCAGTGTCTCTGAATAAAGAATCTGAAGATATTCCGAGTATCCCAGATGCAAACTGCGTATCTCAACATCTTTCACTTGAATTACCAAAATCAGCAAGTTCAAGACAAATTAATGTGTTCCACTTGCAAAATGAGCCTCCACTTAGGTGATCAATTTTATTCAATTTTTTGAGATATTACATGACTTACTAAAGACTAAAAAAAAAGTAGGCTGCCCAAGTAATATTATCAAACCAATAATTTCAGATTAGACACTTAAAAAATGATTCCATGATGTCTAAAATATTTTTAAGAGATAAGAGAATAAAATAATACGGATTTTCAAACTAAGCCAACAATCCTTCACAAAAAAGGCCATAAATGTAGTTAAAAAGACCTATCCACATTGGCAACATGATTCTCCCCACTATGATCTAATAATACTAAAGGAAATCTACTGAGATGTGTGTGGGTGAATGTGTTCAAATGGAGAAAGTTAGACTTGCAGATTCAATTTAAATGAAGGAGGAATTTGTGTTATGTTTATAAAATCACCAGGCACTTTAAAAACTTGATTAAAGATTACGAAAATCTCATTTTCTGGAATAACTTTAAAAGAGAAAGACAAATTATATTTTAGTTATGATCTCTTAAGTCAACCTCACTCAAAGGCTGAGATAATTCAATATAGTTCCTTCTTTTTAATATCCAGTTAGAACGTTATCTTGACAATGACACTCTGAAACCAGAATGCACGTACATACGCATTTGTTCCAATCTTTAAAAATAAGGGCATTTTTAAGTTTACCATATTCATTCTCACAATGGTATAACTTGCTGGTATGAGAATGATTGTCATAAAAAATAAGTAAGACAGGATCTGATGGACAAAATTCTATATGTGCTAAATTATGACAAATTAAGATGAAGATCTTCTACAGAAAATGTTGGACAGAAGTTGTTTTCAAATCTTAAAGAAAAGGACCCTAAATACTAATTTTTAAATGAATATAAAAGTTCTGAAAAATAAAATCTATAGCAAAATATTCAAGGTTTTCCCACCAAAGCTGGGAAAGCTATGTGCACAAAGTACCAAATATATTTCAATTGAAGTACCGAATCCTCAACTAGCCTTCGACTTGACCTCACTAGTTCTCAATTTGTTTGCCAGCCGAGTCAGTATTCTATCAGAATCCGGGATGTAACACACACTTCTCAAATCATAGGGTCGAAAAACAACATGTTTTTTCTTTCTGCGACGGCAAGTTTTAAGACCATTATTCTTTCCTCCTGCTGTACTAGGAGAGGCCTGCACAGGCTGCTTCGGAGGACTTGCCGCAGCTCTTAACTGCACGTCAGCACCAACTGGTGGAGCTGGGGCATCCGAAAGCACCTCAGCGGGTCTCTCCACTGTCTCTGACCTATCCACAACAGACTGCTTCTTTTTAAGATGCATTGCCATAAAAGTGGCCCTGGATTGGTATTTACGACGCATAAAAACAGAGTACTTCGAAATATACTTTCTAATGATATCACTTGGTTTGGTCCGAATCCAAATGGACCGTTTTTCTGAAGCTATTCTGCTTTTATGCCGGAGAATAAATGGTTTATAAACCTTTTGGGGAAAACTTCTCTTATTACTTGGTGTCATCTTCTTTCCCTGACTTTTCTTTTTACTTTTGCTTGCTAAAAACTGACTTCTAACTGATTTGGGAGAGATTTGGGCAATACCACGATTTGAAAAAGTTAGCCGGAAACTACTTCCCTTTGGAATCTCACAATTCCCTAGGACCACAGAGCATTTACTGGTCCGCCGGCGTGACTTTAATCCATATCTTGCTGGCACTATCATGGAAGATGTTGAAGCAAAGCTCTGTACATTATCATCATCATCATCATCATCATCATCATCTCCTGTGAACTCTGGATCAGTTAGAGTTTGCTTTAATGAGGGGTCATCACAATGAATGGCATCCAGCCCACATGTGCATATACACTGCATATCATCACACCCCTCGGGACTCATGGTAGAGAGCTCAGAGCATTCACCTTCTTTCAGTTTATCATCTAGAGATGAAAGAACATGGACTAAGGCTTCGGATGATGTAGGCTTCGAATGTTTGGGGCATGATTCAGGAAATTCATCTGTCCCGATTTTGACTGTTGCTGTTGCTCTGCTGTCACTCTGTGAATGTAAATGCCTTCTTTTTGGTGATTCTTCCTCTTGGCTAACAATTTTCCTTTTCATCATTTGGTAATTTGTAAAATTGGTTTGCGTCGCATGGCTCACTTTCACTGCCCGGCACCGACATGCCACATGCCACAGCTGGTTGGTAAGCCTGTCTGCTAGAGGGTAATGAAAGCCTAGTCTATCAAAGTCCACTGAAAAGTCATCACTGTCAGAAAAACTCCCGGAAAAACTTCCAGAAAAACTACCAGAAAAACTACCTGTAGTGTCATCTGGCAGACCTTGAATTGATGCAGTGTCCTGATGAAGGTCAGGCAGGGTGTTTTTTTTTCCTTTATCCAAAACTTTTTTGGGCTCACAATCATCATCATTAAAGTAACAGCGGAAACGACCTTCCTTAAATTCCTTCACAAGGGCATCAACTTTTAGGTCATTTTCTCTTATTATCTGAGACCATGTTTTCCCCACAAAAGAAGGAGGCACATTAGGCAAGGCTTCAAGAACTGGTTCATCAGGATCGTCTTCTACGACCTCTTTTGCTTTTTCCAGCTGCTTTCCAGAACCACCCATGGGAGTGGAGCTGGAAGGGGAATCATAGCTATCCTCTTTCAGGTCAAAGGTTACCTTTTTAAGGCGGCCTTTCTTGCCAACAGCTTTTTGAGGCTGGTCAGAGTTAGACCGAAGAGAAGGACTGCCCTGAAAATCCTTCTCAGAGCCACAAGATTTCCTTCGCTTTTCCAGAGCTGTACACTTTAACTTCAAAAGGTCTTCTCTACCAGTTATCTGATTGGCCACTGATTCACAAGAGGTACCACAAACAACTGCACAATCACCAGATTCATTTTTTAGATCTTTCCAAAGGTTGCCTTCCTTGTCAGCTTTCTGCATTTGATGAGTCACTGGCTGAGACGTGCCTTTCATGTTAGAATTTCTTCTGGGACCATTAGCTCTCACCATTTTTTTATCAGGCCTTCGTGAGTGGCAAGCCACAGACAGGTCAGAGGCATCCACGTCACAATCTGTTTCAGAATCACAAGACTGGCAGCTTAAATCTCCCAGAATGATATAGTCATTCTTGCGGTTTATTATTTTGAAACTCTCCTTGGACTGCCTTCTCACTGACTGAGAACGGGCTTCACAAACATGTCTTACAGCAGAACCACAGGAGTCGTAGCAGTAATCGTCTACATTAATAGAGTCAGCATTTGCAGAGCTGAGTTCTTTGACAGCCCTGTGAAGTGGGTCATTCAGCAACTGAAGAGGCATGTGAGGATGAGAAATCACTTCACAATCACAATCACTATCACTGGTCATCAAGTCCACAAGTAATACCTCTGGATGATTTGTTTCTTTGTCTGACCCTTGACACTGGTTCACTACTATTTGAAAAGGGACATCAGAATCACACACCATTTCAGAATCACTAGGCTCACTCATCTTATCTTCCATGCTAATTTGCGCATCCTTCTGAAAGTTTGTCTCTTTGCAAGCCACTGGAGGTTGGTAGTCTGAATGAAGATGAACACCAGAATCACATTTTATTTCAAAGCCACAAGATTTATAGTTCTTATTTTCCGGGTCATTATGATACATCTTTTCTAAGTTCATTTCTTTGACAGACACAGGAGCCACAAACTGAACAGGAGCACCAGAATCACAATTTATTTCAAAATCACCTAGCTTATAGCTCTTATTTTCCAGGTAAATATGATCTTCCTTCCAAAGGTTCGGTTCTTTGTCTGTTTTTTGAAGCTGCTCAGCTGCTGACTGAAAATGATGATTGGAATCAAAACCTATTTCAGGACCACAAGGATCACTGCCCTTAATTTCCAAATTGGCACGTTCCTCTTCCAAAATATGTGGCTGCTCCATCACTGACTGAAGAGGCATATTTGAAACATAAAATATTTCTGAACCATCAGGTTCATAGCTCTTATCATGCAGACAAACATGTTCCTCCCTCAGAAGATTTGTTTCTTTAACAGGGTCTTGAATTTTATTAGTCACAGATTGAAGAGGTTCATCAGAATCAAAATTTATTTTAGAATCATTAGGTTTGACAGCCTTCTCTTCCAAGTCAACATGCTCTTTCTGAAGGCTGATCTCCTTAACTACTTCCTTAGTTTGGCCAATCACTGGCTGAAGGCCACCAGAATTACATATAACTCTAAAACCCTTAGCTTCATCCTTCTTATCTTCCCAGCCAACTTCATCCTTCCAGAAACTTCCTTCTTTAGCCGTTTCCATAGGCTGCTTACCCACAGGCTGATGAGGTTTCTCAGAATCAAAACTTATTGCAGAACCACAAGACTGACCGCGTTTTCCTTCCACCTCAATGTGCTCTGGCTTCAAAACAGTTACATGAGGTCGAGCAACTAGCGACTGAACCGAGAAATTAGAATGGGAACTCATTTCAGAACAACTATACTGGCTGCTCCTAATTTCCAAGTACTTATGATCTTTATTCTCATGGTTTATTTGTTTAACAGCTACTTGGGGTTGATCAGCTGCAGACAGAAGAGAAACATCAGAGCCGTGTTTTGAGCCATTAGGCTTATCAATCTTATTTTTAAGGCCAATATCCCCTTCATTCCACATATTGATTTTTTTAACTGCTTCTTGAAATTGTCCAGCCAATGGCTGATGGGGCTCAACAGAATCAAAACTTATTTTAGAATCACTAAGTTGCCTGTTTTTATCGTTTGGATCAGCATGTTTTGCTTTCAAAAAGGCTAGCTGAGATTGGCCAGTGACTGAATGAAGAGGGATACCAAAATCCATATTTACTTCAGAACCTCTGGGTTCAGTACTTCCATGATCTGAGTCCACACGGTCCTCCTTCCTAACAGCGAGTTGAGATTTTTTAGTCATTGACCAAGGCGAGAAACCAGGCTTCACCATTTTTTCAGAATCACTGTAATCACTCTCCTCTTCTTGAATATGCTTCTCTTTTCTCTTCCTTTTTCTACCAACTTCTTGAGGTTCAGTCACTGAATGAGGAACACTAGAATCTGAATTTGTTTTAGAACCATGAACATCAGCACCTTTACCTTGAAATATAGCAACCCTTTCTTTCTGAAGCCATTTTTCCTTAATGATTCCTTGAGCTTTTTGAATCACTGACTGAAGAGGGATGTTAGAACCAGAACGTGTTTCAGAAACACTTCCTTCATTACACTTATTTCCAGAGTGTGCTTGCTTTTCATTTGTAATGTTTAGTTCTTCAGTGGCTTCTTCAGAATGTCCAGTCACAGAATGGAAAAGAGTACCATAATCCAAACTTAGTTCAGAATTGGTACGTTCCTTTTCCTTATTTTCTAAAGGTACCTGCTCTTCTTTTTCAGGATTTAAGTTTTTAACAGCTACTTTAGGAGAATTAATCACTGAATGATGAGGGGCATACGAGTCCAAACTTATTTCAGAACCACTGGGTTCATCATTCTTCCTTTCTAAGTGTATATACTCTTCTTTCTGAATGATTACTTCTTTAACAGCTACTTCAGGTTGATCATTTCCTGAATGAAGAGGAATATTAGAATCAAAAGTTATTTCAGAAACACAAGGCTCATTACTTTTATTTTCCAGTTCAACAGGTTCCTTCTCATTAACAGCTACTTCAGGTTGGTCAACTACTGAGCAAAGAGGAATATCAGACTCAAAAGTTATGTCAGAACTATTTGACTCACAGCTCTCATCTTCCAGGTTAGCGCGTTCTTCTTTTAGTCTTTCAACATCCAGCTGACACAGATTAGAAACTGACAGAACGGGGGGATCAGAATCAAAAGTCAACTCAGAAGTGGAGGACCCACAGCTCTTAACTTCCATGTCAACATTTAACTCTTTAAGATTTACTTCACCCAAAGCCCCTTGAGGCTGATCATAAACTGACAGATAAGAAAACGCATGGGAATCAAAACTTATATTAGAAATGCTAGAGTGAACACTCTGATTCTCTAGGTCATTATCTATGTTTGGAGGGTTTACTTCGTTAACTGCTACTTCAGACTGGTCAGCCACAAATCGAGCATCAGCATGAAAACCCATTTCAGGACCATGAGACTCACAGTTCATATCCATAAGGTCAGCATTCTTCTCTTTCAGAAGATTGATCTCTTCAGCATCCCTCTGGGGTTCATCAGCCACTGCCTCAAGTGAAACATCGCTATGAAGATGCCTTTTAGCCTTTCTGGATTTCCGTTTCTTCTTTTTCAGGCGAGCATGTCTATGCTTCGATTTTTTTCCTTTGACAGTCAGTTGGGGAGGGTCAACTACTGACTGAGGAGGAACATCACAATCATAACTTGCTTCAGAACAACTCGATCCATAGTTCTTATCAACCAACACAACATGAGACTTCTTCCAAAGTTTTGTTTCTGTGACAATCACTGGGGGACGGTCAATCACTGACTGACGTGGGAAAACAGTATCAGCACTTACTTCAGAGCTACTAGATCCATAGTTCTTATCAACCAAAGAAAAGGGCATCTCATTAGGAAGGTCTTCTTCTTTTACAGACTGCATGGGGTAGTCACTAGTTGTCGGGAGTGAGGCATCACAATCAAAATTCATTTCAGAACCACTAGAGTCATAGCTTTGGTCAACCAGGCTAACAGGCTTTATATTTTGAAGACTTTCACCTCTAACAATCACTTGAGATTGGCTAGTACCCACCTGAGGAGAGTCATCACAATCACAACTTAATTCAGAAACATAAGGTTTAATATTCTTATACTGTAAGTCAGAATATAATTTCTCTGAAAGATTTGTTTCTTTGGCAGCCACTTTAGATATACTAGTCAGTGAATGAAAAAAGGAACTGCAATCAAAACTCGTTTCAGAACCTCTAGATTCTTCCTGATCAATTCCATCCTCCTTCCATAGATTTACGCCTTGAACAGCCTCCTGGGGCTGATCAGAAACTGACCGGACAGAGTCACAGTCAAACTTCATTTCAGTACTCATTGAGCCCTTCTGTTTCAAAATCACTGACTTGCTAAAACCCAAATGCTTTTCTTCTTCAGTACAATCCATATTAGAAAAGAATTCCTCCTGATGCCTTGGAATGGCATCTTCAAAGATCCCTACATTAGAAGGCATGTCAGTTACACTCAAGTTCTGTGCTGGGTTTGCTGCTACTTCAGGAAATTCAGCTCTTTCAGAGCTCTCAGCACCCATAGATTCATGGGATTTAAAGCCACCTGATGAAGTTTTTCCCTGTGATTTTAAACCTTTCTGTGTGACCAATTTATCTGAATTTACACGTAAAGATTTCCTATTTGATTCTTTATGTTTCTCATATGAAACTGAAGACGTTTCTAGGTTGGATGATGACCTAATATTTCTAGAAACCCCATCTGATGGTACATCGTATTTTCCAGGTTTGTTTGGGTCACATTTGCTAGCTGAACCCATTTGTGCTGCTAGCGGTAACCTAGTCATTTTAGTTATAACTGGTCTAGTACAAGAACTTTCAGGGAGACCACGAGCGGGGGCATTACAAATCACTGGGTGTCGGATTAAGCTTTTGCCTTTATTTGTAGCTTGACCAGTATCTACTGGATTAAACTTTTTCGTGCTACTCTCAACCTTAGGAACAAACACCAAAGACTGCTGCTGTCCCTTTTCCAGCTTTTGTATAACCGATGGTCGAACTGAGACTTCCTCTCCATGTTCCAGGAGTTTACTGGGTCTGGAATGGGACTCTTCAGCAGGTTCAGAACTCTCAGAGGGACTCTCTCTGTGGGGTGCAGCTGCATCCTCAGCCTTTTCTTCAGGAATAGACTCATCCATATGCACCGTATCAGGTGGTACATCAGTATTCGTAGGTGCTTCATTTTGCATTGATCTAAGAAAGATCAGGAAAAAAAAAAAACATAAAACATTCTGATATTTGTTTACAACGTTAAATAAAAGCTGTCACAGCTGCTGCTCTCTTTCTATTATGGGCCATCCTTAGAGAGCCAAGAATCAAGGCAATCTTATCAGGCTCTCTACTGTATGTACTCTAGTGAGGTCACGAGCAGCCCCACCAACTGCCACTGAATAAACACAACAAAATGCAAATAAAACCAGGCATCATTTTTCAGTTATCAAGGTTAGAAAAAATTTGACACAATTAATTAACATTGTATGTCTCAGTTTCTGCTTCTGGAGAAAGGGAATGATCATACTATTTTCCCTAATAAGATTGTTTTGAGAAATAAATTAGCTATTATTTGTAAAGATTGTTAAAGAGAAAACAAAGCCTGGCACATGGTAAACATTCAGAAATGTCAGCTACTATTATTTTCACATATTGTTCTGGCAAGGGTGTAAGGGCACAGGCACTTTAATATACTGCTGGTAGGAGTATGGATTAAGTAATGCATATGAAGATTATTAGTTAACCTCTTTGTAAATTTGTCACCTTGATAAAAAGCAATTTGGCAATGCCTACTGAAATTTAAAATGTACATCCCTCTGACCTGATGATTCTACTTTTAATTTCCTCATATGTTTAATGAGGAATATTTAAGAACACTCATTGCCTTTTACTTCTAATAGCAAATGAGCAGAGTCCATCTGGGTACTAGTTAAATCATCCACAGCATTTAATATGATATAATTTAGCTTTTAAAAATAATAAGGCAGGTCTACATGTACTAATAAAATCAAACACTATAAACATTGCTAGTGAAAAACAACTGTATATGAATGCTACCATTTATGTAAAATAGAAGGAAAAATATACACTTATAACAGTATAGTATGCATGTGTCTTTTGAATTATGTCCATGTGCTTATATACTTACCATTCAAATTTTGAACTATATTACTTTTTTAAAAGATCTAAAATTTTCATATCTAAAATCAGTCTGGGAATCTCTCCTACCAGCATTAAGACAACATGCTTGATTTAAAGCATTTTAGGGGTAGCTCATTCATATATATAACCTGCTGACCTAATGATACTGCCACTTCCTGAATTCATAACTCAAAACAGGCAAAAATTCAGTCATCAATAACCACCTACTAAGGATTTAGTACTATGTGACAGGTTCTATGCTAGATACTGATACAAATTCCAAGACAGATAAGCTGTCTCCCAGGGAGCATTCATGCATCAGCAGAAAGTAATACAAAAAATAATTACAACTCAAAGTGAGAAGCATTATCATATCTAGACCCATTAAAAAGGAGATTAAACCGTCACAGCCCAAAGGAGCCTAAAACTTGACAAGTTAATGTCATATGCAATCCTGGATAGGATCCTCACACTGAAAAAGAGGTAAACTAGAAGATTTTTGTTTAGGAAAACTTAATTTAGGTAAAAATAAGGAAATCTGAATAAACCATACACTTTAATGTATTAATATCAGATCATTTCTTAAAACAAATGTACCATATTAATGTAAGATGTTAATAACAGAAAAACTAGGTAGAGAAATAAAATCTATCTCCACTATCTTCTCAATTTTTCTGTGAGTTTAAAAGTATTCCTAAAAATAGACTACAAAAATTATAAAAATAAAAACAGATTAAAGAGAGGCTGGCACTATGGCAAAATGGGCCGAGCCTCCCCCTGTGGCACCAGCATCCCATGTGGGTGCTGGTTCTAGTCCGGCTGCTCCTCTTCCAATCCAGCAATGAAGGATGGCCTAAGTGCTTGGGTTCCTTCACACACATGGGAGACAGGGAAGAAGCTCCTGGCTCCTGTCTTCAGATCAGCCCAGCTCCAGCTACTGTGACCACTTGAGGAGTGAACCAGCAGATGGAAGACCTTTCTCTCTGTCTCTCCCTCTCTCTGTCTGTAACTCTACCTCTCAAATAAATAAATAAAACCTTTAAAAAAAAAAAAAAAAAAAAGGTAGTTCTTAGGGCCAGCACTGTGGTGCAGTGGATCAATGCTGTGGCCTAAACTGCTGGTATCCCATATGGGTGCCAGTTCGAGACCCGGCTGCTCCACTTCCCATCCAGCTCCCTGCTATGGCCTGGGAAAGCAGTAGAAGATGGTCCAAGTCCTTGGGCCCCTGCATCCACATGGGAGATCTAGAAGAAGCTCCTGGCTCCTGGCTTCAGATCAGCACAGCTCCAGCCATTGCGGCCAACTGAGGACTGAACCACTGGATAGACGACCTCTCTCTCTCTCTCTCTCTCTCTCTGCCTCTCCTCTCTCTGTGTAACTCTGACTTTCAAATATTAAATAAATTTTTTAAAAAAAGGTTATTCTTTGAAAAATGATTTAAGAAACCTTTCTTAAATATTTTGGATTTGAAAAAAGCCTCATTTGTCTAAAAGAACATGTGTATGTATATATGTGATATATATATGAAGTGTCAGTAACATGCAACTCTTCTTCTAATGTATCATAAGTATTAATTTTATTCCCCATATAAATGTATTAACTTAATTTGAATTTGGAAAATAGAAAAATTAATTCTAGCATCAATAATAGTATAATGATGGGGGTAAAAATCCATACATTCTCATATGACAGAATTCTAATCAATGAAAATGCCATGCAATAATCACTTTACTCTAGGTTTTCCAGAATCCTAGACTATTTTCATTTGTCTTGAGGACTATAACACGATTCTCAAAACAAAATAAATTTTGTAATGGTTGTCTAAGAAAACAAAGGAAAGAAAGACAAGGAGAGAAAGCAGAGTCATAAAACCAAACAAGCTGATAAAAGTCCTAAACAGTTGGGAACTGCCATCTCAATGCTTTCATTTGCACCTACATTTGCATGAGTTTATGTTTAAGACTTATAACTTGCTACAGATTAACTGAATTTCAAGTTTTGTCCGCAGGGCCAGACCAAATGATTTCATGGGTCTTCTACAACCCGCAGGCCAGATGTTCCCCATCCCTGATGTAAAGCTTTTTTTCATGGTAAAACTGTGATGAATAGTATAATAACTATTTCAGGGAAGAATCAAGAGATGCTTAAAGTAAGTGGGTGATATTTACAGTCTCAAAATTCTTCCCCACAAGATTCTCATTAACTACACCTAGAAAAACAGTAACTTCGGAGTGGAGTAACTTGCTAGATACCACCTTAATCAAGCGACTCAAGTTAAAACCATCAGCAATGGGTTATGGCAAAATATCTGTCTGTTGATTCATACACTGAGAAGGTCACAACATCAACTCTGAGATTTTCTCAAGATACATAATCTAAGTTAAACCATGAGAAAACAACAAGCAGGTCTAAATTTAGGGACATCCCATACAATAACTGCCCAGAACTCTTTAAAAAAGTCTTATAAGCAAAGGAAGACTGAGGAACTGTTCAAGATTAAGGAGAATAAAAAGATAAGACAACTAGATACAATGTGTGATCCTACATTGGATCTGTTCTGGACAAAGGACATTATGAGGACAACTGACGAGGTCCCATAAGGTTTACAGATTCTTGAGTAGTATGCTATCAGCGCCTTTTACTGTTGTTGACCACTGTAGGGTAGTTATTTTAGATTCAATATTCAGGGAAGCCAGGTAAAGGTAACACAAGAATTTCTTATACCAGTTTTGCAATGTTTTCATAAGCCTGAATTTTTTTCCAAATGAAAAGTAAAAAAATATAAAAACTTTTTTTTTTTTTTTTTGACAGGCAGAGTGGACAGTGAGAGAGAGAGAGAGACAGAGGAAAAGGTCTTCCTTTACTGTTGGTTCACCCTCCAATGGCCGCCACGGCCGGCGCACCACACTGATCTGAAGCCAGGAGCCAGGTGCTTCTCCTGGTCTCCCATGCGGGTGCAGGGCCTAAGGACTTGAGCCATCCTCCACTGCCTTCCTGGGCCACAGCAGAGGGCTGGACTGGAAGAGGGGCAACCGGGACAGAATCCGGCGCTGCAACCGGGACAGAATCCGGCGCCCCACCTGGGACTAGAACCTGGGGTGCCGGCGCCGCAGGCGGAGGATTAACCTACTGAGCCGCGCGCTGGCCTATAAAATCTATTTTTAAAGGTTTAGAAACTGACCCAGAGTTCAAATTCTAGGAACGCATACCACAGATATCGCTGCACTGGACAAACATAGTTTTTGAAAGCACTGCATATTGAGAGTTATAAACTGACAACTAATACTGACTCCATGATAGGCTAATTCTATTTTTCCACCAGATAAGAAACCTTATTTTTTGCCTCTAACTTCTCCATTACAACACTTTCACCATTTCTAAATTCTAGGTTAGAAGCTTATCCCTCTTTGACTACTGGTGTGCCTCCTGGCTAACACAGCACAGAGGTGCTAATGATTTTACCTATCCTGTATGGCCAGAGTGGCAAACACACTGTAGTACTTAATCTCATTTTCTAAAAATATGGGATATCAATTCTTAAATATTATCCAAATATTTACTATTTAAATAACTAAAATAAATTTATACAAGCAAAAGGTATAAAGATATTGACAGATTATAGTCAATTCTACTTGACACTTTTAGCAAACAGATCCAGTAAAGTAACTTATTTTTTACTTTTGTTCACTCTGCTCTTGTCACTAGCTTTTCTGTTACTAATCTTTTGAAAACATTTTGCTCTCACCTTTTTTCCTCTGCTATGACATACTTATAAAACACCTCATTGACACATAATTATCTGTTGGACTAAGACTAGAAAACTTAAAATTGTAAAGGGAAATTACTGCCGGCGCCGCGGCTCAACAGGCTAATCCTCCGCCTTGCGGCGCCAGCACACCGGGTTCTAGTCCCGGACGGGGCGCCAGATTCTGTCCCGGTTGCCCCTCTTCCAGGCCAGCTCTCTGCTTTGGCCAGGGAGTGCAGTGGAGGATGGCCCAGGTGCTTGGGCCCTGCACCCCATGGGAGACCAGGAGAAGTACCTGGCTCCTGCCATCGGATCAGTGCAGTGCGCCGGCCACAGCGCACTGGCCGCGGTGGCCATTGGAGGGTGAACCAACGGCAAAAGGAAGACCTTTCTCTCTGTCTCTCTCTCTCACTGTCCACTCAGCCTGTCAAAAAAAAAAAAAAAAAAAAAAAAAAAGGGAAATTACTACCTAAAATGTCATTTTGTATTTCTTGATTCAAAGATTCACTTCAAAAAGCATTGGAACTTCAACACTTCAGCTTCTACTGTAGCATGTAATTACCGAGTAATATTATTCCACTCAGCTACTTTACCTGTTTTCTTGATAGTTATACGGGTGGTGCCGCAGTACATCCTGCAAGAAGCGTTCCATCAAACTACTGGTACACATCTGACGTCTGCTCTGTCTGGTCAAGCTTCTGTGCTGAGCACTGAACAAATGCTATGAATAAAAAGGAAATGGAAAGTTTTTAAATTGGTAATACTCAGTAGGAGTGACAGTTTCACGAAGTGGATTCATATACTCCCAGTAGAAATATACGTTGATACCTTCTCTACAAAGCAACTCCAAAACATGCATCTAAAAACCATGATAAAAAAAAAGTAAAATAAATAAATAAATATCATGAAAGTATCTCTCCCTTAGATGTAGTCATTGCAGTTCTCTAAACAGATCCTAAGGAAATTATTTTAAATGTGGATAATTTTCACAAAACACAATGCCTATCAGAGCATGATAACAAAGAACTGGAAACTCCTTAGGTGTTTAACAATAAAATCCTTAAATTATGCCCTACAATATAATACATCTAACTAAAATAACACACAGTAAGTGCTGTGGCATGGTGGGTTAAGCCACTGCTTAAGATGCCCACACTGGGGCCAGCACTGTGATGTATCAGGTAAGGCCTCTACCTGCAGTGCCGGTATCCCATGTGGGGTCTGGTTCAAGCCCTGGCTGCTCCTCTTCCAGTCCAGCTCTCTGCTAACGGCCTGGGACAGTGGTGGAAGACGGCCCAAGTCCTTGGGCCCCTGCACCTAAGTGGGAGACCCTCAGGAGGCTCCTGGCTTCAGATCAGCTCAGCTCCAACCATTGTGGTCATTTGGGGAGTGAACCAGTGGAGAGAAGACCTCTGTCTCTTTCTCTGTCCCTGCCTCTCTGTAACTCTGCCTTTCAAATAAATAAATAAATCTTAAAAAAAAAATTGCCCACATCCCAGGTAAAAGTGCCTGTGTTCTTATCCCAGATACTCCATGGTTCCAATCCCATTTCCTGCTAATGCACCTAGAAAATCACGGATGATGGCCCAAGTATTTATGTCCCTGTCACTCATGTGGAAGACCTGAATGCAGTTCCTGACTACTAGCTTCAGCCTAGCCTAGCCTAGCCCTGGTTGTTGTGAGCATATTGGGAGTGAACCAGCAGATCAAAGATCTCTGTTTCTCTCTCAGTCTCTGTGTCCTTCCTACTCTTTCAATTTAAATTGCATGGTATTCTGGGTAGCATGATGAAAATTCACAACATCCCATTCCGGAGAGGGAGCAGGAGATGGGAGGGTTGCAGGTGGGAGAGAAGTTATGGGGGGGGGGGGGGCACTGTAATCCAAAAGCTGTACTTTGGAAATTTATATTTATCAAATAAAAGTTAAAAAAAATCCCATTCCATCTCACTCACGATCTAATTCATCCATTTGTTGAGCATATCCACACCATATATGCTACCCACCTACCAGTCACTTAGTAACTGTCTTTGGTATCAGATCAACTATTACAGGATCTCAGTGTTTGCATTCAAGAAACACTTATTTTACTAAATAATAGCCCTAAAGCACAAGAGTAATGATGCTGATAATTCAGATATGCCCAAGGGAAGTTATAAGGTGCTTCCTTTAAGAGTTAATGCAGTACAAGATATTCTGGGAGAAAAAGAGAAATCATATTCACATATCTTTTATTACAACTTATTGTTAAAATTGTTCTATCTTGACATCTCTTACTGTACCTAATTTATAAATGAAACCCTATCATAGGTATACATATATAGGAAAACACAACAGAATAAGGATATAAAGAAAGAAAATGTTTTTGTACAGCTATACAATGTATGTTTTAAGTTAAGTGTTATTATTACAAAAAAGTCCAAAACAGTCATGTGTTGCTTAACGTTGGGGAAACATTCTGAGAAATGCTACTGGTTGCCTTCATCCTATTCCATGTTTGTGCAAATGTCATTATACAAATCTAGACAGGACAGCCAACCACTAGATACCTACAATACACTGTATAACCCATTGCTCCCAGGCTGCAGACCTGTACAGCATGCTACTCTGTTGAATACTATAGGCAAATCCGATACAATGGCATTTGTGATGTCAACATGACTAAGTATCAAAAACAGACCGTAAAGATATGGTGTAAAAGAGTTCAAGTGGTACATCTGTATAGGACATGAACAGACCTGAAAGACTGGAAGGTGCTCTGAGAGAATCAGTGAGAGGGGAGAGAATGTGAAGGCCTAGGACACTACTGCACACCATTGTGGACTTTGTTTTTGTTTTGTTTTTAATTTAACTGGTCCATATACTTTTTAAATTTTATTTATTTATTATTTATTTTTAAACATTTATTTATTTATTTATTTATTTGAAAGTCAGAGAGAATGGGAGGCAGAGAGAGAGAGAGGTCTTCCATCCGATGGTTCACTCCCAAGATGGCCGCAACGGCAGGAGCTATGCCAATCCAAAGCCAGGAGCCAGGAGCTTCTTCCCGATCTCCCACGTGGATGCAGGGGTCCAAGCACTTGGGCCATTATCTACTGCTTTCCCAGGCTATGGCACAGAGCTGCAGTGGAAGTGGAGTAGCTAGGTCTCAAACTTGCATCCATATGGGATGCCAGCACTGCAGGTGGCAACTTTACCCACTACACCACAGCGCCAACCCTACCACTGTGGACTTGGTAAATGCAGTACGACTAGGCTGCACTACATTTATTTATGTATTCATTATTTCTTTAAAGATTTATTTATTTATTTGAAAAACAGAGTGACAGTCAGAGACGGAGATATCCTCCATCTGCTGGTTGCCTCCCCAAATGCCAGGAACAGCCAGGGCTAGGCTGCACCAAAGCCAAGAGTCAGGAACTCCATTTAGGTCTCATACGTGGGAACAGGAATTGGGCCGTGCTCCATTGCCTCCTCCATGAGTTAGCAGGAAGCTGGATGGAAAGTGTGGAGCAGCCAGGATTCAAACCACACATTCCTGGTGGCTTCACCTGCTGCACCACACTGTCAGCCCCTAAATTTATTTATTTTTATTTCTTTCAATAATAAATTAACCTCAGCTTATTTTAATTTTCTTAGTTTATACATTTTTTATTTAAAAAGTTTTTGACTCTTATAAAAACACATAGCTTAAAATATTATTGTACAACTGTACAAGAAATATTTTTGAGGCCAGATTGCCACCTCAGAGACCAGCATTACATATGGGCCCCAAGTCATGTCTCAGCTACTCCATTTCTGATCCAGCTCATGGCCAATGGCCTGGAAAAAGCAGCAGAGGATGGTCCAAGTATTTGGGATCCTGCCATCCACGTGAGAGACCTAGGTGAAGCTCTTGGCTCCTGGGTTTGGTCAGCAGATGGAAGATCTCTCTCTCTCTCTCCCTCTCTCTCTATAATTCTGACTTTCAAATCAATAAATCTTTTTAAAATAAATAAAAATAAATTTTAAATCGCATTTTCTGCATGGCATTTACATATAAATATACAAGTCCCTTTTCATGTTGGTACAACAACTCTGTTAACTCACTGATTAATTACAGTAGTCTGTCTAGATATCTTTTGGATTGTCTATATCCACAATCATGTACACGAAAAACAGCAGCTTTATTTCTTCTGATCCAATTTTATAACTTTCATTTCTTTTTTCTTTCCTTATTTCCCTTGGCTAGGAACCTCTGATAAAATATATATATTTTTTTATTTGACAGGGTAGAGTTATAGACAGTGAGAGAGAGAGACAGAGAGAAAGGTCTTCCTTCCATTGGTTCACTCCCCAAATGGCGCTGCGCCAATCCGAAGCCAGGGGCCAGGTGCTTCTTCCTGGTCTCCCAAGCGGGTACAGAGGCCCAAGCACTTGGGCCATCCTCCACTGCCCTCCCGGGCCACAGCAGAGAGCTGGACTGGAAGAGGAGCAACTGGGACTAGAACCCGGTGCTCATATGGGATGTCGGTGCCGCAGGCGGAGGATTAACCAAATGAGCCAGGGCACCAGTCCCTATGATAAAATATTGAATATACATTTAATTCAAGCATTAAGCCCATGTCCACTGATCTTAGATTTAAATCTTTTTTATCTAGGGCCAGCACTGTGGCACAGTGGGTTAACACCCTGGCCTGAAGTGCCAGCATCCCATATAGGCGCCGGTTCGAGTCCCGGCTGCTCCTCTTCCGATCCAGCTCTCTGTTATGGCCTGGGAAAGCAGTAGAAGATGGCCCTAGTCCTTGGGCCCCTGCACCCACTTGGGAGACCTGGAAGAAGCTCCTGGCTCCTGCTTCGGATCAGCGCAGCTCCGGCCGTTACGGCCAATTGGGGAGTAAACCAGCGGATGGAAGACCTCTCTCTCTCTCTCTCTGCCTCTCCTTTCTCTATTTCAAATAAATAAAATCTTTTTTAAAAAATATTTTTCTTCTTAAATCTGCTTTTATTATTATTTCCTATATAATATCCCATTTTTTTCTTCTTTCTTGCCCTATGAACTCTGTTTTAGTATACCATATTTCCTTTTTAATCAGCTTGGTAGTTACAGAATTTTTTTCATATTCTTTAGAGGTAACAGATTACATCAAGATTTTCTGACCTATCAATGTCTAAAATTACTTATTAATGTTGCAGCCACTGAGGGAGTGAGAACCAGTATATGGAAGACACTTTCTTTCTCTTTCTCTCCCAAATAAATAATCTTTAAAAATAAAATAAAATTACTTGTTATTTTCAACTTTTTCATAAATAATGCAAGGTCTTTAGAAATTAACTCCATTTACATCCCTCATAATCCATTCTATGAAGTTGAAATTACCCTGATACCAAAACCAGACAAGAAAATAAAACAAGAAACCAATATTCCTTAAGAATTTCAGGCAAAAATAAACTGAATAAAAATATTAGCAAACTGAATCCACACCATATAAAAGGATTATGCACCATGACCAAATGAGACTTATCCCAGGAGTGCAATATTAGTTTAACATCCAAAAATTCAATGTAATTGCTATAGACTGAAACTGTATACCCTCAAAATTCATATGTTGAGGTTCTAACCCCTAATGTGACTATACATGGAGATAGGGCTTTAGGAGGCAATTAAGATTACATGAAGCTGGGGTGGGCATTTTCAAAGAATATTAATTTATTTGAAGAGTTAGACAGGACCGGCGCTGTGGCATAGTGGGTTAAGCCTCCACCTGCAGCGCTGGCATCCCATATAGGAGCCGGTTCTAGTCCTGACTGCTCCTCTTCCAATCCAGCTCTCTACTACAGCCTGGAAAAGCAGTAGAAGATGGCCAAACATGTGGGCCCCTTCATCTGTGCGGGAGACCCAGAGGAGGCTCCTGTCTCCTAGCTTCTGGCTTCAGATTGGCCCAGCTCCAGCCGTTGCAGCCAACTGGAGAGTGAACCAGCAGATGGAAGGCCTTTCTCTCTGTCTCTCCCTCTCTCTGTCTGTAACTCTAACTCTCAAATAAATAAATCAAATCTTACAGAAAAAAAAAAAAAAGAAAGAGAGAGGGAGAGACAGAAAGAGAGGTCTTCCATCCACTGGTTCATTTCCCAGGTGACTTCAACGGACAGCACTGGACTAGGCTGAAACAAGGCCCAAACACATGGGCTATCTTCTGATGCTTTTCCTAGGCCAAGAGCAGGGAGCTGGATTGCAAGCGGGGCAGCCAGAACAGGAACTGGTACCCATATGGGATGCCAGCATTATTACACCAGAACACCAGCCCCTGGGGTGGGCATTTAGCTTAACAGGAAGATGTTGGTTAATATGCTCATCTCCCATATCAAATGCCTTGGTTTGATATTCAGCTCCGGCTCTGGCTCCTGACTTCAGCTTCCTGCTAATGCATACACTAGGAGACAGTGGTGACGGCCCTGTCACCCAGGTGGAGACCTGGACTGCAATCCTGGATACTGACTTTGGCCCCAGCTGCTACAGCCATTTAAGGGGTAAACCAATAGATGGTAGTTTCTCTCTCTCTCTCTCACTCTCTCTCTCCCTTCCTATGTCTCTCAAATAAATGAATAAATGTTAAAAGGTAAAAGATTAATGGAAGTCATAAAAGTCCTGTTAGGATTGGTGGCCTTACAAGAAAAAGGATGAGATTTCCCTCCCTCCATCAAGTGAGGACATAATGAGGAGGTAATCATCCACAAGCCAGAAAGAGGGCCTTCATCAGGTACTGAACCAGTTGGCATCTTGAGCTCCAACTTCATAGTGCCTTCAGAATTATGACAAGTAAGTTTCTACTGATTAAGCCTAGTCCATGGTCTTTTATTATGGCAACCTGAGCTAACCAATACAGCAATATACTAGCATTAATAGACAAGGAAAAGAACACATAAGTATCTAATAGAGAAAGGCATTTGACAAAAAGCCTGTATCCTTTTGTAACTAAACACTCAAGAAACTAAGAATAGAAAGTTACTTCTTCAACCCTATAATGTCATGTGTTGAAAATTCACAACCAATATAGTTATTAGTAAAAGAAAGTTTTCTCCCTAAATTCAAGAATAAGACAAAGATGTCTATTCTTACTACTTGTATTCTCATCACTGATGACACTAGAAGTTGTAGCAAAGGTGATTAGGAAAGAAAAAGAAATAAAGGTATCCAGAATGTAAAAGTAAAACTGTTTGAATATGACATGATCTTAGGTATACAAAAATCTTAAGGAATCTACAAAGAAACTATTAGAGCTAATAAACAAGTTCAGCAAAATGATATGGGACCGATATTTTAAAAATCTATTGTACACTAGCAACAAACAATCAAAGATGAATTTAAGAAAACAATCCATTTACAATAGTACCAAAAAGAGTAAAATATTTAGGAATAAATTTTACAAAAAATGTCTAAGACTTATATATTGAAAACTATAAAATACTGTTGGAAGATTTTAAAGAATTGAGTTCTACATAAATGGAAATATATATTCCCTGTTAATGAATAGGAAGATCTGTTAGTAAGGTATATATTCTCCAAATTTGTCTACAGATTCATCACAGCTTCCCTTCTGCAGCAATTGATAAGATTATACTAAAATTCATCTGAAAACACAAGGGATCCAGAATAGCCAAAACAGTCTTGAAAAAGAGAAACAAAGCTGAAGAACTCAAACTTCCTAAGTTGAAAACTTAGTATAAATCTACAGACTCAAAACTGGCATTAAGACAGATGTATAGATGAATAGAATTGAAAGTAGAGAAATAAACTCTTACATTTATGGTCAATTAATTTTCAATAGGAATGTCAAGACAATTCAAGAAGAAAGGACAGCTCCTCAGAAGAATTAAACACAAAGCAATATTGACACTAATTCCACTCCAACATATAAACTCAACAGAACTGAAAACACATGTCCACAAGATAACTTACACACAAATGTCCATAGATGAATTTAAAAAAAAAAAATTGGTGCTGGACTACTGAATATCACATGCAAAAAATAAAACTGGACCCCTATCCCATACCATTTACAAAAACTAACACGAAATGGATCAAAGACATAAATGTAAAAGCAACTATAAAACTCTTATAGGAAAACACAGACATAAATCTTCACATCCTTGGATTAGCAGACCCTTCTGACACCAACACAAGCAACAAAAGGAAAAAAACATATATATGTACATATACACACATATATAAACATATATGTATACTTATAGCAAAATTTAAAACTTTTGTACATCAAAACATACTATCAATAAAGTGGAAAGACTACCCATTGAAGGGAAGAAAGTATTTGCAAATCATATCTTTGATAAAGGTATAGTATTCAGAATATATAAATACTTACAATTCAACAATAAAAAGAAGAAACTCAGTTTAAAAATGGGCAAAGATCTGTACAGGTATTCCTCTAAAGGAGATATACACATGGCCAATAAGCACATGGAAAGATAATGCCATTAATAATTCAGGAACTACAAATCAAAGCTACAATGAGATGCTACGTCATAGCTGCTAAACAATAACTCATTAGATAATAGGAAGTTCTGGAAAGGATGCAGAGAAATGGGAATCCTCACACAGTGCTGTTGGAAACATAAAATAATAGTTACTTTGAAAAACAGTGAGGCAGCTCCTCAGAAGAATTAAACACAGAGCAATACTGACACTAATTCCACTCCAACATATAAACTCAACAGAACTGAAAACACATGTCCACAAGATAACTTACACACAAATGTCCATAGAGGAATTTTTCATAACAGCAAAAATGTAAAAACAACCCAAACCCCCATCAACTGTTGAATGAATAAGCAAAATGTGGTATATCATTCAATGAAATATTATTCATCCATAAAAAGGAAGACAATGGTAATACATGCTGAAACATGGATGAACCTTGACAATATTATACTAAATCAAAGAAGCCAGACACAGTCAAATAGGATATGATTCCATTTATGTGAAATATTCAGGGTCTACAGAGTCAGAAAGTAGATTCATGGTGGCCAGCGTCTGGGATAGAAAGGAATAGGGAGACTTCATGCTTAACGGGATCAAGATTCCCTTTTAAGGAGATGGAAATGTTCTGAAATTAGACAGTGGTAATAGCTGTATCACTTTGTGAACATAACAATAATCATAATAATAATCCAAAGCTCCTGGCTTCGGATTGGTGCAGCGCGCTGGCCGTAGCGGCCATTTGGGGGGTAAATCAATGGAAAAGGAAGACCTTTCTCTCTGTCTGTCTCTCTCTCTCTGTCTAACTCTGCCTGTCAAAAAATAAAAGGAAAAAGAAACATGGTTTTGTTCATGTTCACATCCCTAGAATCTTAAATAGCCTCTGCCAACTAATATACCGAAATATCTGTTCAATAAATGGATTCAATAAAATGTCAAAGAACAGAGAGGCACGGTTAAGGTCCTTTGCGGCATTATCACGCAAGAGGAAGTGCTCACCTGTTCCAGGTTAGTGTACTGCACTCGGCAGTAGCTGCAATAGCCTTGCTTCCGCTGCATCTTGAATAGTCAAAGTCCGTGAATACTCAAACTGCCAAAAGAAGAAAAATGGCCAAAATGACAAGGATTCCTTATGGACGTGAGAAAGATGGCTTTGATAAATATTGGAAAGCAAAAATGTACTCCTGAGTCCTACTCACTCTTATTTCTAAACTAATTAGGAAACCATAAAATAGCCATGAGCTACTGAGTCGATCAGCAAATCCCAAATAGAGATGAAATGACTCAGCTTCCGAAAGAGCAGTTCGTTGCCAAAAACTGAAGGCCAGATGCTTAAATTTCTTATCGATTTTCTCACAACTCATAATTAAGAATTAGGAATTGATTCAGTAACAAATAATACTCAATTTGTACAAATTACTACTTCTAAAATATTACTATAGTATATTTACCATACTCCAATGGAGTCTATTAATTAATTTTACCACCATGTTTCTATATAAAACCCCAGATTATTTGAACTCTCCATGTCATTTATAATAACGACTAATTCTCTGTCAGGAGAGTAAAGATACCACATGGCATGTTCTGATTAACTCACAGAGAGGCAGATTTTAAAAAAAATTTGCTAAAAATCAAAACAACTAATTTAGATTCTGAAACACAAGCCATTTTCCTCTTGAGAAGTATATAATGCAAACAAATATGAGAAATTATTTCTTACTGGAGCTTTGAGATTCCTACAAATAGTTACCTAGGCTCCACTCCCCTAAAACAAAAGTGCCTCAACATTATGTACAACACCAGTTTCCAAAACAGGCTGAATACCAAAATCACTTCCCAAAAATCTGAGTTAGTAGAGCTGAGCTAGAGCCCAGGATTCAGAATTTTTTAAGTTCCCTAGGTATTTGGATGCACCATCAATTTATGAGCTGACACAATGTATGTACAGTTATGGTTATTTTAAGTAAAGAATGCGGGGTTTTTTAAACTGAAAATAGAAATTACAAATAATTTTGTCCAATTTTTATTCAAATTAAACATTCTTATGTTACAACATTTTTAACAGAATCTATGATGTGCTTATAAGTACTTCTGAATAAAAAGATTATTCTGCAATGAAAAAAGTTAAACTCACGAATGAAACTATAGCCTTAAGACCAATTAGATGAGACTATAAAAGCTTCATTAACTCAAAATGCCATCATAGTGTTTACTCACCTATTAACTTTTTATTCAGGATCTTTGATTTTCTGACTTCACATTTATGGGGAAAATAAATCAACTGAAGCAACTTCTGAAACAAAGAGCACATAAGAAATTACTTATTTAAAAATTGTGTCTTTTTTCCATTAATTTACTTCCTCTATTAACCTAAAGCAACAAAACAAAACAAAGCTTCTTAGTTTAAGTTGAACATGTAGATAAGGTAATGTTTAAACTAAGAGAACCCTTGAGCTTTAACCTAAATTTGAAAGTCATAACATATCAAACATTTTAGTGACTCACTGAAAATGTAATTAAAACAGTCAACAAATGAAAGCCAAAATGAGAGCCAGCACCGTGGCACAGAGGTTAAGCCTCTGCCTGCAGAGCCAGCAGCCCACATGGGTATTGGTTTGAGTCCCAGCTGCTCCACTTCTAATCCAGCTCCCAACTACTGTACCTGGGAAAAACAGAAAGATGGCCCAAGTTTTTGGGACTCTGTACCCATGTGGGAGACCCAAAAGAAGCTCCCGGCTCCTGGCTTCAGTGTGGCCCAGCCCCAGCTGTTTGGGCCGTTTAGGAAGTAATCCAGCATGTGGAAGCTCAGTCTCTCTCTCTCTTTCTCTCCCCTTCTCGCTCTGTATCTCTGCCTTTCAAATAAATAAATAAATCTTTAAAAAAAATAAAACGAAGTCAAAATTAAAGTATGAGTCTGATCGTACACACACAAAACTAAATACTTCAAATGTCTTTTAAATTTTAGCCCTTATGGCCATTTATCCCTGTCTCATTTTCACCAGCCATTCCACTATCTCTAGTGCCACAATGACGAGTCAGTGAGTCAGAAATGTTTGCTGTCATTTTAAAAAACTCACACACCAGAACCCCAGCCAAAATTTACCAATCAATCAAAATACCCTTGGGTGGGTTGAGGGAGGCCCAGGCACATAAATATTTTTGGTTGTTTGAAAATCAGCAAAACAGAGAAACACAGAAAGAGAGCTTCCTCCACTGATTTCATTTTCCAAATGCCCACAACAATGCTTACTAGGCCAGACCAAAGCCAGGAATCTGGAATTCATGGAGTTGACAAGGTCTCAAGAACTTGAGCCATTACCTGCTGCCTCCCAGGATACACATTAGCAAGAAGCTTGAATAGGGAGCAGGACTGGGACTTATACCAAGCACTCCAACATATGATGTAGGCACCCCAAACAGCAACTTATCCACTGTGCCAAGTGGATGCCCCATATTATGCATACTTTTAATTGACACATAATAAATGTATATATTTATGGGGTATAGTGTGACATTTCAGTAAATGTACATAATATGTAATGACCAAATCGGGGTAACTGCTATTTCTCATATATTTTTCATTTGTTTTTATCAGCAACATTCAAAATCCTCTCTCCTAGTTGTTTAGAAATATTCAAATAATTGCTGTCAATCATGGTTGTCCTACTGTACCTCCTAGAATACTATGTTATTTCTGGGGCAGCTGTTTGGCACAGCCATTAAGACACTGCTTTGGGTGCCAGCGCTGTAGCATAGTGGGTAAATCCACCGCCTGCAGTGCCGGCATTCCCATATGAGTGCCGGTTCAAGTCCTGGCTGCTCTACTTCCAATCCAGCTCTCTGCTATGGTCTGGGAAAGCAGCAGAAAATGGCCCAAGTCCTTGGCCCCTTGCACCCATGTGGGAGACCCAGAAGAAACTCCTGGCTCCTGGCTTCAGACCAGCACAGCTCTGGCCATCTGGGAAGTGAACCAGCAGACAGAAGATCTCTCTCTCTCTCTCTCTCTCTCTCTAATTCTGACTTTCAAATAAATAAATAAATCTTAAAAAAAAAAAAAAAAAAGGACACTGCTCTGGATGCCTGCATCCCATATAGGAGTGCCTGATTCAAGGACCAGCTACTTCCAATCGTTTCCTGCCAATGCATGCCCTGGGAGGTAGCAGATCATGGGTCAGTTATTTGGATCTGGGCCACCCATGTGGTAAATCCAAATTGAGTTTCAGGCTTGTGGCTTCAGCTTGGTCAAGCTCTAGCTGTTGCAGACATTTGGGGAGAGAACCAGCACATCAAAGCTCTCTCTCTCACCCTCCTACCCAACGGCAAACTCTCACCTGCTAACCATCCTCTCTTCATCCCGCCACTCCATGTATTTCACAGGCCCTAGTAACCATGATTCTATTTTTTACTTCTATTAGCCTTTCCATATAAGTGAGAACATGTGTTATTTTTCTGTGCATGACAAATTTATCTCACTTAACATAATGTCCTTCAGTTCCATCCATGTTGCTGTAAATGACAGAACTACATTTTGGGGGCCAGCATCGTGGTGCAGTGGTTTAAGTCACTGCCAGTGGCTCCGGCATCCCATGTAGGCAACAGTTCAAGTCCTGGATGCTCCACTTCTGATCCAG
Source organism: Oryctolagus cuniculus (assembly GCF_964237555.1). Taxonomy (NCBI): domain Eukaryota; kingdom Metazoa; phylum Chordata; class Mammalia; order Lagomorpha; family Leporidae; genus Oryctolagus; species Oryctolagus cuniculus. Next base: position 33,604,790 of record NC_091434.1, read on the forward strand.
CTCCCTGCTAATGTGCCTGGAAAAGCAACAGAGGATGGCCCAAGTGCATGGCCTGTCACCCACATGGGAGACCCAGATGGGATTCCTGGCTTTGGTCTGGTCTAGCCCTGGCTGTTGCAGCCATTTGGGGAGTGAACCAGCAGACAGAAGATTCTCTCTCTCTCTCTTTCTCTCTCTCTCTCTCTAACTCGACCTTTCATATAAATAAAACATCTTAAAAAAAGAAACTCCATTGTCTTTTTAACAGCTGAATAATGTTCTATTGTGTATGTATACCACATTTTCTTTACCCACTTGTCTGTCATTGAACACCTAGGTTGAGCCCATATATTAGCTCTTTTGAACAATGCTATAATAAACATCTGAGTGCAAGTGGCTCTTCAGCATGCTGATTTCAATTCTTTTAGACAATCAAGGAAACTCCCGGAAGAATCATGCAAAATTGAATTAAAAGTGTGTGCTCACTTTGGTTCAAAACAGAATTTTTTCATAATACACATTTTCTACATATTCAGGGGGAAAAAGCACCAAAATAAACCCATAATTTTAACTCCATTTTTTCCACAAAATTTTTAAAATATATTTGAAAGGCAGAGTGACAGATTGGAAGAGACAAAGAGACAGAGAGACAGAGAGAGAGTGAGATAACTTTCACCCGTTGGTTCACTCTCCAAATGGCCACAATGCTTGGGGGTGGGGAACTCTAGCAGGGTCTCCCACATGGGTGGCAGAGTTTCACTGCCTTCCCAGGTCCATTAGCAGGGAACTAGATCAGAAGTGGAGCAGCCAGGACACAGAACCAGTGCTCCGTTAGGGAATGAAAATGTCACAAGAGGTAGCTTAACCCGCAGCACCATGCAAGCTTCCCCACAAACTTTTTGAAGTAACTTTATATTTTCAGTAACGGGACTGCTAGGCCACATGATAGTTCTATGTTGGGTTTTTTGAGGAACTTCCATAGTATTTTCCATAAAAACTGTTTGATTTTAAATTCCCACCACCAGTTTATAACCTTTCTCCCCACCCTCACTGCCATTTGCTATTGTTTCCTTTTTATGTTATTACCCCCACTTTTTTAAATTGTGGATATTTATGTGGTACTATATGATGTTTCATTACATGTACACCTTGCGTGGTAGCAAATCACAGCAAATCTATTTATCACTTCAGGCATTTCATGTTTCTTTACAGTGAAAGCATCCAAAACCCTGTGTTCCATTTTTTTAAAATAGAGAAGTAGACAGTACATTATCTATAGTCACCCTATTTGCAACAGAACCCCAGAATTTCATACTCCTATCTAGCTACAACCTAGAATCCGTCAATCAACCATCTCTGTCTCCACTTCCCTCCCCAGCCTCTGGTAGCCACCATTATATGAGGAGGTCATGTGATAGTTTGTCTTTCTGTGGTTGGTTTATTTCATATAACAAGATGACTTCCATTTCTATCCACGTTGTTGCAAACAATGTTTCATCTTTGCATGTCTGAATAGTATTCCACTAGGTATATGTACTACATGTTCTTTATCCATTCATCAGTGAATGGACACTTTGGTTGTTTCCATTTCTTGGCTGCTGTGGAAAGTGCTACAACAATCATGGGTATGCAGATGTCTCTTCAACAGAAATATTTCACTTCCCTTGGACATAAACCCAGGAGTGGGATTGCTGGATCATATGATAGTCCTATTTTTATTTTTTTGAGGAACCTCCATATTATTTTCCACAATGGCTGTACTAATTTGCATTTCCACCAACAGTGTAAATGGGTTCTCTTTTCTCCACATTTTCACCAACATTTATCTTTTGTCTTTTGATAAAAGTCAATCTTCCTGGAGTGAGGTGATATCTCACTGTGGTTTTGATTTGCATTCCCCTGATGATTACTTACTGATAAGGAGCATTTTTTCTGTACCAGTTGACAATTTATATATCTTCCTTTGAGAAATGTCCATGATCTACTGCCCATTTTTTTCTTTCTTCTTTTTCACTTTTTTTAAAACTTTTATTTTATAAATATAAATTTTGAAATGACAACCTTGGGATTGTAGCGGTTTTCCCCCCCCCATAACTTGCCTCCCATCTGCAAACCATCCCATCTCCTACTCCCTCTCTCATCCCATTCTTCACTAAGATTCATTTTTAATTATCTTTATATACAGAAGATCAACTTAGTATATACTAAGTAAAGATTTTAACAGTTTGCACTCACACAGACACACAAAGTATAAAGTACTGTTTGAGTATAGTTATATCGTTAATTCTCATAGTACAACACATTAAGGACAGAGATCCTACGTGGGGAATAAGTGCACAGTGACTCCCGTTGTTGATTTATTTATTTATTTATTTTTTGACAGGCAGAGTGGACAGTGAGAGAGACAGAGAGAAAGGTCTTCCTTTGCCGTTGGTTCACCCTCCAATGGCCGCTGCAGCTGGCGCACCGCGCTGATCCGATGGCAGGAGCCAGGTACTTATCCTGGTCTCCCATGGGGTGCAGGGCCCAAGGACTTGGGCCATCCTCCACTGCACTCCCTGGCCACAGCAGAGGGCTGGCCTGGAAGATGGGCAACCAGGACAGAAACCGGCGCCCCGACTGGGACTAGAACCCAGTGTGCTGGCGCCGCAAGGCGGAGGATTAGCCAGGATTAGACTAGTGAGCTGTGGCACCGGCCCCATTGTTGATTTAACAACTGACACTCTTATTTATGACGTCAGTAATCACCCAAGGCTCTTGTCATGAGCTGCCAAGGCTATGGAAGGTTTTTGAGTTCACAAACTCCGAACTTATTTAGACAAGGCCATAATCAAAATCGAAGTTCTCTCTTCCCTTCAGAGAAAGGTACCTCCTTCTTTGATGGCCCATTCTTTCCGCTGGGATCTCACTCACAAAGATCTTTCATTTAGGTCATTTTTTTTTGCCACAGTGTCTTGGCTTTCCATGCCTGAGAAACTCTCATGGTTACTGCCCATTTTTAATTGTACTATTAACTGTTACTGAGTTGAGTTCCTTACATATCCTAGATATTAAGCTCTTGTCAGATGTGCAGCTTGCAAATATTTTCTCCCATTCTATAGGTTGTCTCTTCACTCTACTGTTTCCCCTTTGCTGTGTAAAGCTCTTTGGTTTGATGAAATCCCATTTGTCTATCTTAGCTTTTATTTCCTGTGCTTTTGGAGTCTGATCTAGACAATGCTTGCTGATTCCAATGTCCTAAATCATTTTCCCTATATTTTGTTCTAATAGCTTCAAAGTTTCAGGTCTCACATCTCAGCTTGTAATCTTTTTGAGTTGATTTTTGTACATGGTAGGAGATAAGGGTCTAAGATCATTCTTCTGCATGTGGATACTGTTACCTATTTGATAACAGTCATTCTAACCAGGGTGAGATGATATACTGTTTTTGACTTGTACTTTCCTAATGATTTGTAGTTAAGCATGTTTTCATATATTTGTTACTATTTTGGATATCCTCTTTTGGAAAATATCTACTCCGGTCATTTCCTCAATTAAAAAAAAAACTATTTATTTATTTATTTATTTGAAAGGCAGAGTGACAGAAAGAGAGAAACAGAGAAAGAGATCTTTCATCTGCTGGCTCACTCCCCAAATAATTAGGCCAAGCCGAATCCAGGAGCTACGAAATCCATCTGGATCTCCCACATGAGTGGTGGCAGGTAGCACTGGATGAGATGTGAGCAGCTGGGACTCAAGCCAATGCTGCAATACTGGATGCCAGCATCACAGGCAGTGGCTTACCCAGTGTACCACAACACCGGCCCCCATTTGCCCATTTTAAAATCAAATTACTTGGCTTTTTCCTGATGAGTTGTTGAGTTCCTTATTTATCCTTATTTATCGTTTGTCAGATGAACAGTTTGCAAATATTTTCCCTTATTCTGAGGGTTGCTACAGTTGGTTGTCTCCTTTACTGTGCAGAAAGTTTTTGTTTGATGTAATCTCATTTGTCAGTTTTGGTTTTTTAAAAAATTAATATTTATTTATCTGAGAGGAAGCCAAAAGAGAGAGCATGCACTCCCATCCTCTGGTTCACTCCCCAGAGGGATGGGCTGGGCTAAAGCCAGGAACCAGGTCTCCTATGTGGATGGCAGAAGCTGAATTACCAGAGCATAATCACTGCTGTCAATCAGGGTGTGCAGTAGCAGGAAGCTAGAATCAGTATCTGAAACAAAGAATTGAACCCAGTTGCTCCAGTGTGGGACATGGGCACATTAGCCAGCAGGCCACATGCCCACCCCAAGTTTTGTTTTCACTGCCTGAGTTCTGAAGTCATATCCAACAACAAAAAATTTACCTATAGCAATGTTCTGAGCTGCTTTCCCTATGTTTTCTTCTCATAGCTTTACAGTTTTAGGTCTTACATTTAAGTCTGAGCCATTCTGAGTTGATTTTGGTATGTGTTGAGAAACAGAACTAATTTCATCTGCATATGGAATACCCAGCACCATTTCTCCAAAGTTCTTGAAGCCTTTGTAGAAATCAGTTGGCTGTAAACAGATGAGTTCTCTACTCTGTTCCATTTATCTGTGCGCTGTTTTCATGCCAATGTCATGCTGTTTTGGTTACTATAGTTTTATATAGGTTTCAAAGTCAGGTATTGCAATGACTCCAGCTTTGGTCATTTGGTTCAGGATTGTTCTGGCTACTTAGGGGTCTTCTGAGGTTCCATACAAATGAAGAGTTTCTTTTTTCTATTTTATGGCATTTTGATAGGAAATGTAATGAATCTACATGTGTCTGGATAGTATGGGCATTTTAACAAAATTAATTTTTCCAATCTACGAACACAGATATCCATTGTGTGTGTGTGTGCATGTGCATGTGCGTGTGTTTTCTCAATTTCTTTCAGTAATGCTATGTCACTTTTCATGGTTCAAATCATAAAATTCCTAGGTAAAATTTACATGTAGGTATTTTCTGTTGTGACTGGGGTTGCTTCTTGATGTCTTTCTCAGTGATTTTGTCATTGGTGTATAAAGGAACCACTGATTTTTGCATGTTGATCTTGTCCTGCAACCTCAGTGTATTCATTTACCAATTCTAATGTGTGTGTGTGTGCGTGTGTGTGCATGAGAGAGAGAGAGAGAGACAGAGAGAGGGAGGGAGAGAGAAAGAGAGGGAGGGAGAGAGATCTGTAGATTTTTCTATACATAAAGAATCATGTCATCTATAAACAAGCATAGTTTGATCTCCCCCTTTTCATTTACATGGTCCTCATTATCTTCTCTTGCCTTGTTGCTCTGGCTAAAACTTCCAATACTATATTAAGTAAGAGTGGTCGAAAGTAGACAACTTTGTCTTGCTCCTGATCTTAGAGAAAATGACTTAAGTTCTTCCCTCTTCAGTAGATGTTGGCTGTGGATTTTGCATATATACTCCTTACTATACTGAGGTAATCCTTTTTTCAGAGTTTTTGTCATTAAGAGATACTGAATTTTATCAAATAAAATCAAATTGTATCCACTGAGATGATAATATGTTTTTTATCTTTCATTTTGTTGATGTGACATATTGCATTAATTAACTTGTATATGTTGAAACATCTTTGTATTCCTGGAATTAATACCACTTGATGGTGGTGTACAATCTTTTTGAAGTGCTGTTGAATTAAATTTGTTAGTATTTTATTGAGAATTTTTGCATCTATATTTGTCAGAGACTTTGGTCTATAGTTTTGTGTTTGTTTTTTGTTGGTTGATCGGTTGAGGTTTATGCTGTGTTTCCCTCTGGCTTTGGTAGGGTAATGCTGGTCACACAGAAGAAAGTGGAGTTTTGAAGTCCCCCCTATGATTATAGTAGAGGACAACTCTCCTTTTAGATCTAACAATGGATGTTTTGCATAATTATTGGTTGCACCAGCATTGGATGTGTGCATATGTATATATGTATTAGTTGGGGTGTACATTTAGCCTAGCAGTTAAGACACCCATATCCCACATCAGAGCACCCAGCTCCAGTTCCTTACTCCAACTTCCTGCTAATACAGAACTCTGAAAGGTAACAGTGATGGCTCAGTAGGATTCCTGCCACCCACACAGAACTAAATTAAGTTCTTGGCTTCAACCTGGCCCAGCCTTGACCACTATAAGCATTTGGGGAGTGAAGCAGTAGATGGGAGCTCTCTCTCTTCCCTCTATCTGTCTCTCAAATAAGTAAATAATTTTATGAGTAAATAATTTCTTAAATTTGTTGTTTCCTTTTTTTTTTTGGATTGAGCCCCTTATGTTATATAACAACTTCTTTGTTTCTTTTCACAGTTTTTGACTTAAAGTTTATTTTATCTGATAAAAATTTTATCTGATATATAATCACCACTGCTAGCTTCTGGTTTCTAGTCACTTGGTATACTTCTCCCACCCCTTCAGTGTCAGGAATGTGTCTTTACTGGTGAAGTGAGTTTCTAAAAGGCAGCATATTGCTAGGTCTTGTTTGTTTCTTTCTTTTTTTTTTTTTTTAAGATTTATTGAAAGTCAAGCTACACAGAGAAAGAGGAAAGAGAGAGAGAGAGAGAGGTCTTTTATCCACTGGTTCCCTACCCAGATGGCCACAATGGCCAGAGCTGCACTAATCCGAAGGCAGGAGCTTCTTCCAGGTCTCCCATGTGGGTGCAGGGTCCCAAAGACCTGGGCCATCTTCCAGTGCTTTCCCAGGCCACAGCAGAGTTGGATTGGAAGTGAAGCAGCAGGGTCTCAAACCGGTGCCCATATGGGACAGGCACTGCAGGCAGTGGCTTTACTCACTACGCCACAGCACCAGCCACTATGTCTTGCTTCTTTACCCATTCATCTGATCTATATCTTTTAATTCTGGAAAATATAACCCATCTATTTCCAGGGTTATTATCAATAAGTAAAGACATACTCTTGGGTCCAGCATTGTGGTGCAGCAGATAAAGCCACCAACCTGCAACATCTGCATTTCATATGGGTGTCAATTCAAATCCCAGCTGCTCCACTTCTGATCCAGTTTCCTGTTAATGGCCTGAGAAAAGCCGCAGAAGATGGCCCAAATGCTTGGACAACCCTGACACCCACCTGGGAGACCCTGAAGAACCTCCTGGGTACTGGGTTTGGCCTGGCCAGCCCTTGACATTGTAACCATCTGGGGAGTGAACAAGCAGATAGAAGATCTCTCTGTGTGTCTCTCCCTCCCTCTCTATAACTCTTTCAAATAAATAAATCTTTAAAAAAGAAAAAGTCATACTCCTATCATTTCATTAATTTTTGATTGATTTATATATCCTTCAGTTTTTGCCTTGTTGTTTTTTACCATGTAGTTGGTGGTTTTCTGTATTGATAAAATTTGATTCTCTTTGTCTTTTATGTATCTGCTCTATTAGTGAGTTCCTTACTAGTAAAACATCATGTTTCCATAATGGTAGTTAACCTTCTTTTGCTTCTAGTGTAGGACTCCCTTAAAAGCATGTCTTGTTGGGTTTAGTGGTGAACTCCTTCAGTTTTTGCTTGTCTTTGAAAGACTTTCTATTTTACTTCATTTCTGAAGGATAGCTTTTCAGGTATAGCATTCTTGGTTGGCAAAGTTTGTTCTATAGAACTATGACTATATTTCATCCCATTCTCTCCTGGCTTATAAGGTTTCAGCTGATAAATCTGTTACTAGTCTAACACAGATTCTCTCACAAATGATAAATTACCTCTTAATGCTTACCTCTTGATGTTTTCAGAATTTTGTCATACTTTTGACAGTTTGCCTAAAATATGCCTTGAAGAGAATTTTTTTGGATGAATTAGTCAACTTTTTGTCACTATAACAAAACACAGAAGGCAAGCTAACCTTGTAAAGAAAGGAAGTTCACATAGCTTACAGTTTTGCAGGCTGAGAATCCAAACAGTATGGCACAGACTCTTGTGAGGTATCCCTTTGGCTACATCACTTCATGTTAGACAGCCTCCTTGCTGGCAGCCCCAAGGAAGCACATAGCAGTACACAGCATCTGTAAGTAGCTCCATCTAGATAGCGTGTCTGCATCCCTCCTCTTATTAAGCAACCAAGATTCAACCATGGGGGCTTTATGCTATTGGCTTTACCTAAATACAATCATTTTCCAAGGCTCCATTTCTAAATACATAATTGGATTGTTTCCACTTTTTAAGTCATTATCATGTAACTTTGGAGATCAAACTCTCGAGCTTGAGAGGGACAAATCATAGCACCAGGCTATTTCAAAAGACCCATCTTCAACTTCAGAAATCTTTTCTTCTGATGTATCCAGTCTGTTGTTGAAGCTCTCAACTCGATATTTTTTTACTTCATGTGCTGAGTTCGTTCATTCCAAGATTCCTGTTTGGCTCTTCTTTATGATGTCTTATCTCTGTCAAATTTTTCATTCAGATCATGAATTGTCTTCCTCATTTTGATGAATTCTCTGTCTGCATTCTTTTGTAATGTACTGAGTTTCCTTGAAGTCACCATTTTAAATTCTATCAGGCAACTTTTCAATTTCCTTTTGTCTGGGATTCATTGCTAAAGTTATTGTGTTCTTTTGGAGGCACCATGTTACTTTGTTGTTTCACACTTATATCCCTAAATTGATATTTGTGCTTCTAGTGCCTTGGTCACCTCTACCAATTCTGAGGTGGCTTTCACAGCAAAAGATGAGATCAGTTAGGAAGGCTGTGTTGGCTTTGGTTCTAGGTAGGTGCCTTAGTGTAGCTTTTTCAGTTGTAAACCACATCAGTGTTTGTGGATATTTCAGCAGCCCAGGCTGTAGGGCTTTGGAGAATGCACCACTGGCTGGGATGCAGCTCTCTTGGGCATCGTGTGGGGCTGCTGGTGGCTCTGGGCACAGCAGGCTTAACTGTGGGTGTGATGCACCCAGCAGTTTCCAGCAGTCAAGAGGGAGTGGAGTTGTTCCAGAGGGTTCAGGCAGGTGTGACGCAGTGTGCCCAGTAGGGGGCATGGGACCTGTCAGTGTCCGAGGGCCACACAGGAGCCAAGCTGCACCAGTGGGTCTAGAGAAGATGCCAGTCACTGTCTGGGGCTGCACAAATGACTTCATGGGACCTTCAGGGGCCAACCTCTTCCAGTTGCTCCCAGGGCTGAGTGTGGCTGGGCAAGGCCACCTATGTGCTTCTCAGAGCCTCAGCAAGCCAAGTCACTTAAGGCAGTGCCTGCTTCCCAGAGAAATAAGATGGTGGGCAGGGCCACCTGACTGGTTGGCAGGTCTAGGTCGACCCCAAAGCTGTGAGCCACTGCCTGGCTACTTTGCAAGACCTTGGACGGGTGAGGTCTCGATCTGGAGCTGGCCAGCAGTAGTCTAGATGGGGGAGAATACCCAACAGGCTGCGCTCTTTCTCTCAGTTAACTTACAGTGTAGTAACCCAGCACCTCCCCAAATTGAGCTCGGGCCCCACGAGCTGCAGGTTTCTCTAGCAGCAAATGCTTCAGCCATCTGTGGCATGAGCGGGGACTGCTGGGGGCCTCCTGCTTACTGCTTCCCCTCCACACAAGGTCCATTCTAGTTCAGAGTTGATCTCAAGAGATGAGATGGTAGATTGTGTGTTTAGTTCCCTTCCTTACAAGGCAATCATGTATCTCCAGGCTCCACAGTATCTCTGCCACATCTACAACTGCACAGTCGCACTCTTCCCCACACACTCCAGTGAAATACCTGTTTTTGCTTTCCTTTGCTTTGATCCTGTGTTCGGGAGGAGAGCAAGCCGGGCTCCTCCGGTAAGCCATCTTGTTGACATCATTCCATATTATCATGTTTAAAATGTTCCAAGGCGATTGTAGGTAGATCCAATAACGTAAGTCATCAATTTTTATAAACTAATAGAATTCCTTCTAACTAAGGGGATCATTTCTTTAAGGTATGGGAATTATGTTACTTTTTATGTGATCTTTTTATGTGAGTACACACTCTGAATTCTACTAAAACCTGGCATTCTTATATAGCAACAAATTAATTACCTTCAGCAATAAAGGGCAGGTATTTCATCAGCTATATTTAGTCTTGGTAAACATCTGCAAATTAAAATAAAGCAATTTTTTAAATAAAGATAAATCCTGTGTCTACCACTGACAAAAAATAAGGACCCCAAAATCATATTTTAGTTTGTAAAGTGACATAATTCTGTCTCCAGTAACAGAAGAAAGTGTTAACTTTTGAACAGAAAACACTTTATATACTATGATTCACTGAATCTCACAACCTGACCTCCTAAGGTGCCCCCAGAGTGACTGACAGCCTATCTAACCCACCATCAAACACATCTATCTCTGGGCTCCAGGAGTAACAACCGTAATAGACTAGAAAGTACAACTGTACCTGTGGTAAGGTTAAGAACAAAAATTCTGGAGCCTGTGTTGTGGCATGGCAGGTCAAGCCTGCGACAGCAGCATCCCCTATGGACACCAGTTTGCGTCCCAGCTGCTCCACTTTGATCCAGCTCCTTGCTAATAGTCTGGGAAAGCAGCAGCAGATGGCCCAAGTGTTTCGGCCCTGGCTACCAGCGTGGGAGACCTGTATGAAGCTTCTGGCTGCTGGCTTCAACAGGCTCAGCCCTGGCTGTTGCAGCTCTCTGGGAAGTAAATCAGTGAATGTGAGATCTCTCTTTCTCTCTCTCTCCCTTCTCTCTGTAATTCTTTCAAACAAATAAATAAATCTTCAACAAAACCAAAAAGAACAAAAAAATTGTTCTCAAACACAAAATGAGTTTCATGAGACATTTTCACAAGCAATACATGTGTGGGTCCTAAACTAACCAATCAATTCTCAGCTACAACGTTAGTTTCAATGGAAAACAATGTCAATTCTTTAGCATTTATCTATACCAATGAACAATTACACGGAACTAACACGTTTTTATTCCTCTGCACTGTTGACCCTTACCCAGGATCATTGGTTAAAAATGTTTGCACCATTTAGTCTCAAAAGTGCCAGTGACAGCCGGTGCCGCCGCTTAAAAGGCTAATCCTCCGCCTGCGACGCCGGCACCCCGGGTTCTAGCCCTGGTTGGGGCACCAGATTCTGTCTTGGTTGCCTCTCTTCCAGTCCAGCTCCCTGCTGTGGCCCGGGAGTGCAGTGGAGGATGGCCCAAGTGCTTGGGCCCCTGCACCCGCATGGGAGACCAGGAGAAGCACCTGGCTCCTGCCTTCGGATCAGCGTGGTGCGCTGGCCACAGCACGCCGGCCGCAGCGGCCATTGGAGGGTAAACCAACGGAAAAGGAAGACCTTTCTCTCTGTCTCTCTCTCTCTCTCACTGTCCACTGTGCCTGTCAAAGAAAGAAAGAAAGAAAGAAAGAAAGAAAGAAAGAAAGGGAGGAAGGAAGGAGAAAAAAGTGCCAGTGACACCACTGTATCATTGAAGAGTAAACTATTAAGCACCTATCCTATGCACAATTCTACACTAGAAGACTTGAGACACAGACACAAATATAAAACAAGCTTTCTTGCCCTTAGGAAGTTTAAAATGGAATTGGGGAATGAATGCAAAAGCACAGAGTGGCGTCTGAGAAATGCCTGACCAAAAATAAGTGCAAATGGGTTCAACTGCAAAGTTCGCGTGTTGCTGGCATGGCCACGGCTGTAGCAGCAGATACAATTTTTTAACCATATATTGGACAATGCATAGGATTTGCTTATATGAAAGTCAGAAAAAGATTCCAAGCAACAAGTAAGCAAAAAGCACAAAAGCAAGAAAGCACAAGGCCATTTGGAGATAATAAGCTAACGAGTTCAGATGAATCTAAGATTTAATTTGAGAATCTAAGGGGCAAAAAAACAAGAAAGGCAGACAGAGTTTAGACACCAAGGATTCAAAAGCACACTAAAAAATTTAGAGTGTATTTTCAGGTAAAATTATTTTGGACAGAGAGATACTCAAAGATTACTTTAGGAAAATTCTGGAACAAGGCTTGTCTCCTACTCAAAAATTCCTTACCGTCCATGGGTAAGGAATATCACTGTTAAACTATTCAGCACCATTTCCTAGAATACTGGGGAATCAGTTCATTCCCAAATATTCAGGTTCAAAGAATCAGTATCCTAAAGCATGGTCTCAATTATGCTTGAAAATTAGAAAGAAACACACATCTAAATTTTCTTTAAAAAAAATCTTTATTTTTATTACAAGAGCAAAACATACTCAGAGTTACAAAAATTTAAAAATAAAGAGAAGTAAAATCAGCCATAATCCCACCATCCACCATTAGCACTTGTATTATTATTTGTTCTAAACACATTTTTACAAAAAAAAAAAAAGGTTGGTCCTGTGTATTCCATTTTATAAACAACCTCTCACCAACCATATATGATGAGCACCTTGATATGCCATTATATATTCACATAATTCTAATATAGAATATTTAGTGATTGTATCATATTTCATTTTATCAGTGTAAGATTAAAGCAGTCTGATCTGACAAGAACCTGTCACCCGTGAGTTAACTTTTCAATCAATGAGGTGATTTTAAAAATATATATACAATCAACCTTAATATTTTATTTAACTTAAAAATAAATATATATTTGTTTGATATAAAGTCAAGTTGGGTTTTTTTTTGTCTCATTTGGGTTTTTTTTTTTTTTGTTTGCGGCTTTTTGGTGGACAGGCTAGGAGAGCTCAAAGTCATTTTTTTCATAAACCAAGTCACGATAAACCCTCAAATGAGTCTCTATTTTCATTCACCTGAAGCAGATGAAAAATCTGAAGGCATTTTCAAATCTGAGAACAGAATTATAATTCATGTTAAGATTTTCTGCGCAACCTTTTATAGTCGTCACACCCAGTTAAGCACTTTTGTAACAAAAGCCTTTTTTCTGAGTCTAAGACACCCCATTTATTTTTCATAAAAATAACAATACTGTTTTTAAAATGTCAGTGTTTACCCTCTAATTTCACTGGCTTAATGTAGCATTCAGTACGGCATAAACTCATCTGAGGCAGTAAACAGAGATCTCCGAACTGCCCAAGATGACTTTAACATAACTGTCTCAAAATTGAAATGAAGTTGTATTTTGTGTTTTGGGTTTTTGGTAAGAAATATTTCTTCCCCATCTGAGACCTGTGGCAGGCGCAAAGATAAACACTAATAAAATTATTGTTGAATTGATTTTGTAGTTGTAGTGCGTGTTTCTCAAGCCGACTATGGCATTATAATAAGATCTAACAAAATCTAGAATCCTCGGGGGAAATATTTTTCAATTGCCTGACAAAAGAGACGTCAAGTTAATAGAAAATAAAGCAATAGAAGGGTATCTGGTTTTTTGAATAAGACAATCTAAATTATCTGTCCAAATAAAGTAGGAAAACAATTGGAAAGCAATCGCAAAACAATAGCCAAATGATATAAAAACAAAACCCTCATAAATCAGTGTAAGTTCCATCGTGTAACACCTGTTAGCTAATTTTTAACTTTCTGGGTTTTTTTTTTTTTCCTTTTAATTCACGCTGTGCTGTCTTTCCTCTGATGAGCAGCGCTATCTGTGACACTTTTCTTCAGTCTCAATAAAATAGTAACAGCTAATATTTAGTATTTAATCTGACCCAGGCACCCTGTCAACAGCTTCATAGGCATCATCTAAATAACAGGCAGCCCGATACCGCGGATGCCATAATAATTTCCATTTCACAAATTAGGAAACGGAGGTATATAGCTAGCTAGCATTTGACCCAAAGGCAATCTGAACTCCTCCATTTCCATAAAACATCTTCTCACTTTATGTTTAGAAATGTCAATCGATTGTTTTCCTATTAGGTGAAAACAAACAATTAGGAACCTCATTTGCTGCAATAAACAATGTCACTATTCCAAAGGAAAAAAGTAAAACTGATATTTAATTTGATTGAATCAATGCTCCTTTTTCGGAATGCTGACAGTACCTTGAATTAGTGGAAATTTATTTAGCGGAAAACGCAGGAAACAATGCATTGTATATTACACTCCAGCACACACACACAGGCACCCATGTGCACTTAAAACAAAATTCCACGAAACAATACCCTCACTACATGCAATAATGCGTTCTGGTATTTTCTCTGCTATCTAATTTCATTTTTTTTTTTAAGAAAACGCTAGTTATGATTTACTAAATTAATCTCACAATTCACTAATGGGTGGCAAACTGCAGTCTGAACAAACAGTGCAGATGATTAAGCAGAGCAAACAACCGTTAGTAGCAACCGCTTGTTACCCTGAATTCAGCTTTTTTTCTAGCCAATGCACACTGACCAGTGAAGCGATAGGTTATCAAACCTGCAACGAGTTTCTGCCCAGCCTCAAATGATACAGAAAAACTCCTCGACGTGCGAAGCGAAAAAAGCAGAAAAGCAATACCCTACCTAGGCACCCCACGTATACATGTTTGTGGACTCACTAGAGAGAAGCAGCGGCAGATACACCTCAGACTGTCCGTGGATTCCCGCTTGAGGGTGAGATGGCTACGGCTTCCTGCGTTCCTCCCCTCCCAGCCCCGTAGTATATAATTACTATAAAAATAATAACAAAGATACTACCATGGGGTTGGGGGGGCGCATTTTAGTCCTTAAGAACCAGAACCGCGTTCTGCATTTCCACCCCGAGCCACCGAGAAGCTTCGCGTCCACTGATCGTGGGGCTGCCAGGGGCCTCTTTAGGAGCCACTCCTGAGGATGGCGAAGCCCGCCCAGATTACACAACTGTTGCACGACGGAAGCAAAACCGATCAGGCACACAAAAATCGCACCTTTCCAAGATAAAGTCCAATCTCCAACGGCCGGCCGAGGCCTAAGTCTGGGGTCGCGGAGCGGGGTAGGGTGGGGGGGACGACGCAACGAAGGGCACGGGGCAAGGGGGGTGCGCAGACAGGTGGCTGCGATCCCCGCCCCACAGGTGCCCAAGCAAGTCTCCGCGGGGACAGAGCCCTAAATCCGACCTCCACGAGCCGCCTCCTCCCAGGCCCGGCCCCGACCCGAGGCCTCGTCCGCGGGCCCCTCCGACCCAGGGTCCCCACCTCCTCCCCTCCCGAGCCACCGCGATCCGGCCCGGAGACGCCGGTCCCTCTCACACAGTAGGGGCAGAAAGGACTCGGGGTGAGGGAAAGACGAAGACCTGCGAAGCGGGTGCGGGAAGCGGGTGCAGGAGCCCGGCGAGCGGTCCACGCGTCCCCCGGGAAGAAGAAGGCGCCCGAGGCGCCGGGCTAGCAGGCTCCGCCCGCGGGCGTCGCCCGGGCCGCGCGCCGCCCTGGCCCGCCCCCGCCGCGGCACTCACCTCCGCGGAGGCTGCCCGGATTCCTTCCGGATCGCTGTGGAGACCGAAGAGCGGGCTCGGTGCTCGTCCTGCTTATTCCGGTTCCGAGGCGGCGTCTGGACCGCCGAGCCGTCCAGAGCGCCGCGGAGCCAGAAACCCGAGCCCCCGGCCAGTCATGCCGGGAGTGAGAAGCAGCGAGGCGGGAGCGCGTCTCGCAAGACGCGGGCTCCGAGTCACGACTGGGCTCACGCAGGCATCCACGGGCAACGTGGCGTTGCAGCCCTGATGCAGGTTTGACGTCAGGGAAGGTGCGAAAATGGGGCCCCTTGTGACGCAGGAGGAGCGGACCGCCCCCCGCACGCCCGCCCACCCACTCACTCGCCCCGGCGCGGGAGCCCCCTTCCTCCCCGCCAGGAGCTCTTAAAGCGGACACTTCCTCCCTGGTCAGGGCCCCACTCCCGAGCTTGGGAAACAAGTCCCGTTGCAGCCCACAGGACGAGGCGCTCAGCGCAGCTCCAGACACCGGGGCTTTAGCTTTTGAGGGCCCCAGCAAAAATGGCTTGCCAGTTTCAAGCAGCGCACGAATGCGAAGACGAAAACGGGGCTAAGATACGAGTGGGTCGCGCTGGCCCCGTGAGTACCCGACAGCGAGGTGCGTCTCACAAAAGCTGCAGCCCAGGGAGCGCTTCCTCTGGGCTGGGCTGGGCTGTGCTTCAGCGTTTTGGGGACACTCTTTTAAGAGGCATCCCATTGTTAGCCCCCTCTGACAAGCGAGAAAACTGAGGCCCCTTTAAGGAGGTTAGGTTTTTCGAAGCCCAGGGCTGCCCATGAAAGGGTTACGAATATTAACAAGCATCCACTCGGTCATTCAATTAGATTCACTGCACTACCCACTATGAGGAAGAGCAAATGGTGAACAAAAACATTTTATGTGTAATGGGGGAACACAAACCTAAATCAATCACACTACGAATACATAATTAGAATCTGTGCGCAGGAAAGTAATTGTTATCGAAAAAGGGACAGAGTCCCCTGTTCCAAAGCTTGTGTTTTATGCCATAACAACCCTAGAAAGCCACCTTGCTTTTTGGCCGTTGCTACAATTATTATTTCATCTTTATTTGATAAGCTCATGATTTTGTCCCTTAAAAAAAAAAAAAACTTACCCATCGCATCAGCATCCATAGTTTCCATTCTTTGTGCGTTTCTTAGCTCTTGCGATCCGCAACCCCAGCCTGTGTTTCTCTCACTTGCGACCGAGGCTACTGCATCTGTTGGATTCATACCCTCCTTATATCTTTAGATGTTGAACACTCAAGAAAAAAAAAAAAAAACATTTCTTTGAAGGCAAGCTCTTTCCCAATCTTGGAATTAGTAAAGGAAAACCCTGATACATTAATCCAGCCACAATGACGCAATTTGCACATGCTAAAACACACTTTTTGTAGATATTTTTTAACAATACAGAAAACTCTGTATGTATAGGGTACCATGTGCAGTTCAGCTACATGCATATACTAACTAATGTTCAAGTCAAGAGGACAAATCAGCCACATTTATCAGGAAAATATTTTCTTTAGCTTTATATATATATATATGTATATAATACATTTTCCATATTCACCCTACTGTATGTTAAACTGTACATCAGAACCTGTTTCTCTTAGTACCGATTAATAAATCTTTCCCCATCCCTCCCTCCTCCTACTCTCCTCAGCCTCTGCTCTCAATTTATGTAAGATCAACTTGTTTATTCTACATGTAAGTGTAGGTCTTTCTGTGCCTGACTTATTTCACTTCACATAATGTCCTCCAGTCCATCCAGGTGGTCACAAGCAACAGGATTTCATCCCTTTTTAGGGCTGGATACATTTCTTGTGTAGATTTATCAAAATTCCTCTCTTCATTCATCAGTTGATGGGCACGTAGGTGACATTCATTTCTAGCCTAATGTAAGAAACGCTGCAGTAAACTGTTAAGTGTTTCTGTGAGACGCATGTTTTTTTCACACTCTAACATCTCTGGAATCAGGATGCATTTTACAAACTCTGCTCTCCACATGTTGGGCAAACGGCAGAAAATTTTGAATGTTGCTGTTGCAATTGTCTTCCTTTCAGCTAAGTGCGTGGTTTGATAAAAATCCTCAGCCCTAAAAAAGGGGGGAGTTAATGACAGAGTTTTTTCAAACTTGAAGAGAGATTTTCCTAGGAAAACAGGGAAGATTTTCCTAGAGAAGAGGATTTTCTTAGAACCAGAGATTGCCACGGCTCTTAGAAAAGAAAAAGGACTGGCTAAAACCTACTAGATTTCTGGGAGCCCTAAATTGCTCACTAAGTACGTTTATTCTTGTTTGTTTGTTTTTTAGATTCATTTATTTATTTGAAAGGCAGAGTTACAGAGAGGCAGAGACAGAGAGGTCTTCCATCTGCTGGTTCATTCCCCAGATGGCCGCAACAGCCAGAGCTGTGCTTATCTGAAGCCGGGAGCCAGGAGCTTTTTCCAGGTCTCCCACACGGCTGCAGGGGCCCAAGGACTGCTTTCAGAGACCTTAGCAGAGAGCTGGACTGGAAGTGAAGCAGCCTGGGACTCAAACTGGCACCCATACGGGATGCAGGCACTGCAGGCGGTGGCTTTACGCACTCCACCACATTGCTGGCCCCCAAGTACATTTATTGTTAATGTATTTATTGTTAAATTTATTGTTAACCTGCAAGTGAACAATTAAACTATAAACCTAATCCACCACCACCACCCACACACACACACACACACAAACACAAACACAAAATACTTTTAAGAGTTGGCTATTATTATTCCTGATAGCCTGGTTAATCAACTGTAACCCCTTAAGTTTTAGTCAGAAACACATCAAAGAAGAAAAACATTCCTGGATATTACCTGAAAACCTGCTGTTGACTTCTGCTTCAAGAAGGTGCCCCCATGGGGTGTGCATTCTGGCTCAACAGGTAAACCCCTGCTTGCCCCCCTCCCCTTTCCCTTGTCATATTAGTGGGCCTGGGATCAAGTCCCACCCTCCTCTGCTTCTGATCCAGCTTTCTGCTAATGCATGTGGGAGGCAGTTGCGGGTGGTCCACTGTTTGATTTGGGCCCCTGCCACTCACGTGGGAGATGCGGATGCAGCACCCGACTGCTCACTTCAGTCTGGCCCAGCTCCATCTTCGTGGACATCTGGAGAGGAACCTGCAGATGGAAGATTGATATCTGTGTGTTTCTCCTCTCTTTGCCTTTCAAATTAAAAATAAAGAAAAAAAGGAAGAGAGCTGTTTAGCCATTTGGGGAACAAAAGAGTGGATGGAAGATCTCTGTCTTTCCCTCTCTCTCTTTCTGTAACTCTGCCTTTCAATTAAATAAATACATCTTTAAAAAACGGAAGGTAGGAAAGAACGAATGAATGAGTCAAGGATCAAAACTTATGAGACAGGGCCAACCACTTATAAGAAAATGCAGGGTTCAATAGTGGCACACTCTTTGAAAAGGATTTTTACATCTTTCAACAGTATAATATTATCTCTCAGAGTTGTTGCCTTGACCCGACATAGATGTACGCATGCATTATGGGTGCTGTGCCCACTCTTCACACTTGGGCTTCTCCCTGTCGGCCCCACACCAGCAGGATGGCCCACAAGCAGATTTCTCACTCTGGCCAGCATGCCAGGATATCCAGAGAACACTCCAAACAAGTACCAAAACCCACCTGTCTGGGGAGGAGTGGAGGAGGCCGGGTGTCCAGCAAAGTCCAGGACAGGTTCACTGCCTGACTCAGGAGCCAGAGCCCCAGGTTCTTCTCTTTAGACGACCTCACCCAAAAGACTGACAAAAATGAAGTATATCTGGAGATCACCAATTCTTTTCCAAATGTAACGCGTATGTGTATTATGTATATTCCATGAACACCTGGGAAATGTACAAATCACTCATCCACACCTGCATGAGATTATCCTTCACGACAGAGCTCAGTTAAATGCAACTGCAGGTAGCTTACTGTAAGGTGTTTACCATACAGTTTTCTCCAGTCAGTTTTTCTCTTCATGCAAACACCTGTTTGGCTTTACCTGTTACTTTTGTTAAATAAAGTTTCTATGTTGCATTTAAAATACATAAATTATCTTTTACTGTAACACAATCACCCCTAGGTGCCATCCAAATCACAATTTAAAAATAAACAAGAATGATCACAAACACGGCTCCATACTGTCTTGCCGGTTCCTGTAAGACAGACAAAGATGACATTCACGAAGAAGAGGGCAAGATGCTAGCGCTAGTTCCCACAGCTGGTTATTGTAACAACACGGTGGATAAAAATGCAAACTAAAGCACTAACCTGATCAGAAGCATTCATGGAAAACGGAAATTAGCAAATAAGATTATTTGGGCACAAAAAAGTTAAAATTTATGCATTCGGTGGGTTTTCAGCAAGTTCATAGAGATGTGTATTATGGAAGACCTGTGCATGTATTTCAGCCTTTTTTGCACCAAAACAAATTCATATCTCAATGTAATTTTCCACAAACTTTGTGAAGCTCCAGTTAAAGTTGCAGTAGTAAGTGTGGAGAGGAGACTGCAAATATCTTCAATCCTCCTGCATCCTACAGAAATTCTTTTTTGTTAGTATTTACTTATTTAATTTGAAAGGCAGAGTTGAAAGAGCAAGAGAGAGGAGAGAGGAGGAGGAGAAGGAGGTAGAAATAGAGGAGGATGAGAGAGAGACAGAGAGAGAATCTTCCATTTGCTGGTTAACTCCCCAAATGGCTGCAACAGCCAAGGCTGGGACAGCCTGAAGCCAAGAGCCAGGCACATAACCAGGGAGCTGGATCAGAAACAAAGCAGTTAGGTCTCCCATATGGGATACCAGTGTTGCAAGCCAAGGCTTAACCCACTGCACCAGAAACACTTAGCCCAATTAAAAAAAAAAAGAAAAAAGAAAAAAGGCATTACTATTGGGGTGGATGTTTGATACAGCTGTTAAGATACCGCTTAAGGACACTTGCATCTCATAGCAGAATGCCTGGGTTCAAATTCCCTGCTGATGCACACCCCAGACGGCAGCAGGTGATGACTCAAATGCTTGCGTCCCTGCCACCCATGTGGGAGACCTACATTGAGTTCTGGGCTCCTGGCTTCAGCCTTGCCTAGCCCTGGCTGCTACAGCCATTTGGGGGAGTGAATTGGCAAATGCGAAATCTATTTGTCTCTCTTGTTCCACTTCCCTTCAAATAAATAAAAATAAGTGAATAAAGATCGTTCATTTTTAAAAGAATTGCTATCCTTTTCATACAATGAGGTCATCAATATGAAAATATATTCTTAAGCCTTTCACTCTACTTAAAATCTCCACTTGTCCATTTGCAACAATATATAATTAATCTTTTTTGAGGTCTAGTCTTAATTATTTTTACTTTTAAAAATTCTCATTTTTCACTGGACTAATAAGAAATGGAAGCCCTTGAGAAGACAGCCTCTGAATCTTGGCAATCAATTGCTGGCAATTTTCTTTGGTCTTCATTCTCTTAGCCAGAAGTTTAGCATATTCTACAGCCTCTTTTAAAAAATGCATTTATTTGAGGGGCTGGTGCTGTGGCGCAGTGGGTTAATGCCCTGGCCTGAAGCACCGGCATCCCCTATGGGCACCGATTTGAGACCTGGCTGCTCCACTTCCGATCCAGCTCTCTGCTGTGGCCTGGGAAAGCAGTAGAAGATGGCCCAAGTCCTTGGGCCCCTGCACCCGTGTGGGAGACCCGGAAGAAGCTCCTGGCTGCTGGCTTCGGATCAGCGCAGCTCTGGCCATTTCGGACATCTGGGGAGTGAACCAGCGGATGGAAGATCTCTCTCTCTCTCTCTCTCTCTCCCTCCCTCCCTCCCTCCCTCCCTCTCCTCTCTCTGTGTAACTCTTTCAAATAAATAAATAAATCTTTTTTAAAAATACATTTATTAGAAAGACACACTGAATGGAAGAGACAGAGAAGAGAGAGAGAGAAATCTTCCATCTGCTGGTTCACTCCCAAATGACCACAATGTCCAGGGCTCCATCCCCGGTCTACCGTGTGGTTGGCAGGGGCCCAAGGACTGAGCCATCCTCCTCTGCTTTCGCAGGTGCATTAGCATAGAACTAGATCAGAAGTGGAGCAGCCTGGACTTGAACCAGCGCCCATATGGGATGCTGGGATTGCAGGTGGCGGCTTAACTCGTTCAGCCTCAGCGCTGCCTCCCCTCCCTGGTTTCTTAGTACCCTTGTTTCCTCAGGGCAATTCCCCAGCATTGCTATTGCAGAACGCGTAGAGTAGTAGGATGCTGAACCTCAGGTGCTTGGTCTTGGGTTCCTATCTTCTTTTGCAAGGGCTCTCTTAATACATATTGGCAGACATCATCTTCTTTGTAAAGTCTCTGTAGAGACCGAGAGGTTTGTGGATTCTCATAGTTCTTTTGGGCTCCAGGTGACGAGGAACTGGATATACTGATCTGTCAAGAATATCCTCCCTCTCTCCCTTCCTCCCTCTCTCTCTCCTAACAAAAACCAGGTTGAAAAGGCTCCAACTGTCATCCACAATTCAACCGGACAGATTTGCACTTTCTTTCTCCAGTTCCCCTGGTCTTTAACAGGAGTGCCCCCTACTCAGCAGCGGGCAGACTCCACCACGGTCAGGACACCCTGCTGCTTCATGGGGAAACCTCATTTGCCATTCCCACCACGGATTCAGACCACAAAACCCTTCCGTTCTTCTCAGAGACTGTGAGCAGCAACGTCCGTGGCCAGTGCTACTCATAACGAGCACGAAGCTGACATTCATCGTCCACTTTAATGAGTCTCGGCAGCCAGCAGCGGGGAAGGGGACATTCAGCTTCGTCGAAAGCTGCCGATTGCGTCCAAGGCTACGGGGAAAAGAGCCAATTATTGCATTGGAGTGTAAGAGGCTACAAGGAAAAAATTAGAGGCTAATGTGAATTTCACAGACCCTATTTCTAGAAATTAATTGGTGGCATTCAAATGTTATGATATGGAAAGCGTTCCAGAAATTTCTGTAATGTCGGAGCATCTCATAGTCAATTGTATCAACTATATTTTCTGTATTCTTCATGCAACTGGGGACTTTCAGGGCTGAGGAACCACCTCTCTCAGGATTAACTAATTCCTAGAGAGAGCAAACTGACCTGCCAGTTTGTCTTTGCTATGAAACCAACCAATCCACCGGACCCTAGCCCCAACCATCTCAATTACCAGACCTCTGGGGTCTGGGACACTATCCCCCGTTCTAATCATTGCAGGGCTAGGTACCAAACCACTGGCACAGCCTACAAACTATAGTCTATGTGTGTATGCCTGCTGACCCTGCTTGATTCATTTCTTCCTGAGAAAAAAGTTCCCGCCCACCTGCAGGTCACCCTCACCACCACCTCTGCCTTTTTATCTCACTCGGCATTTCCCTGTGTAGCCCTGCATGGTGCTGTGTCTCCTGGGTCTAGGGGAACATGGGTACAATTTCAAAACTCCTTCTTGCTTACTACACCTGCTCAAACAAGTCTGGGGCGCATTAGAACGATGGGCGCCATGAGTAGGGTATCAGGATACCCAGATAGACTGCTGTGGGCTCGGTAACCAGCCTGACAGACAGAAGTCCCCGCTGGAGAGAGAGCGCTGCGGCGTGTGCCTACATGCTGTTTGATGGATACCACTGTGTGATTTCTCTGTCGGGGCCTGACTGCTGTGACCTCACAACTCACAGCTTGGGAGCTGCGGTGCAGTGTC
The DNA here is from genome assembly GCF_964237555.1 of Oryctolagus cuniculus. Taxonomy (NCBI): domain Eukaryota; kingdom Metazoa; phylum Chordata; class Mammalia; order Lagomorpha; family Leporidae; genus Oryctolagus; species Oryctolagus cuniculus. Next base: position 33,627,768 of record NC_091434.1, read on the forward strand.
GCGCAGCACTGCAAAGCGTTCCAAGATGAGAATGAGGTGCACTGTACCCCCAAAGAGCTTGAAAATAGGGGCACACAACACACGAATGGTTCTGAGATCACGGCAGGAGGGAGGGGGGCAACAGTTTCGATAGGAGAATGCGGGGTGTTTTTTTATAATCTTATTTGTTTGAAAGGCACAGAGACAGAGAGAGAATCTCCCATCTGCTGGCTCACTCCCCAAGTGGCCACAACAACCAGGGCTGAGCCAGGATGAAACCAGGAGCCTGGAACTTTATCTGGGTCTCCCACGTGGGTGCAGAGACCTAAGCGCTTGGGCCATGTTCCGCTGCTTTCCCAGGCACATTAGTAGAAAGCTGGATTTTGGCCGGCGCCATGGCTCACTAGGCTAATCCTCCGCCTTGCGGCGCCGACACACCGGATTCTAGTCCCGGTCGGGGCGCTGGATTCTGTCCCGGTTGCCCCTCTTCCAGGCCAGCTCTCTGCTGTGGCCAGGGAGTGCAGTGGAGGATGGCCCAAGTGCTTGGGCCCTGCACCCCATGGGAGACCAGGATAAGTACCTGGCTCCTGCCATCGGATCAGCGCGGTGCGCCTGCCGCAGCGCCCCGGCCGTGGCGGCCATTGGAGGGTGAACCAACGGCAAAGGAAGACCTTTCTCTCTGTGTCTCTCTCTCTCACTGTCCACTCTGCCTGTCACACACACACACACACACAAAAAGCTGGATTTTAACTAGCGCAGGTGGGATTATAACCACTGTTCATATGGGATGCCTGTGCCCCGGGTGGCAGCTTAACCTGCTGCGCCACAACACCTGCCTGCTGAGGCATATCTGTACCCCAAACTGTTCCAAGATGGGAATGCTGGGCGTTTCGTCCCCCAAGCGCTGAGCAAGGGTTTCAAGATGAGAATGTTGGGGCATTTTGTAGCCCAAACAATTCAAACACAAAAATGCTGGGGTGTTTTTGACCCCAAATAGTTCCAAGATGAAAATGACTGGGAGCGGGCCAGACAGGTGACTGAGTTCAGGTTACTCCGCTTCTGATCCAACTTCCTACTAACACACCCGGGGAAAGCAGAGGAAGATGGCCCAAGTGCTTGGGCCCCTGCCACCCACATGGGAGACCCAGATGGGGTTACAGGCTCCTGGCTTCTATTTTGCCCAATTCTAGGGCATTGCAGCCGTTTGGGGAGAGATGGAAGATATCTCTCTCTCTCTCTCTCTCTCTCTTTCTCCCCCCGCTCCGTATTCTTTTAGATTTATTATATTTATTTGAAAGGCAGAGTTACTGAGAGGGAGAGAGAGACACACAGAGAGAAATCTTCCATTTGCTGGTTCATTCCCCAAATGGCTGCAATGGGTAGGATTGGGCCAGATTGAACTAAGGAACCAAGAACTTCTCCTGGGGTCTCCTACATGCATGCAGGGGCCCAAGAACCTGGGCCATCTTCCACTGCTTTCCCACGGGCATTTGCCGTGAGCTGGATTGGAAAAGGAGCAGCCAGGACTCGAACCAGTGCCCATATGGGATGCCAGCAAAGACGGCAGCTTTACCTGCTACGCCACAATACTGTCCCTATAACCTATAGATACAATAAATATTATTTAAAAGAAAATGCTGGGGCATACTTGAGGTTAAAGGGCTCCAAAACAAGAACAATCGCCCAAACGGTTCCAAGACAGACCTGGAGAATGCCTGGAAGAGCACCAGGCTGTGCAGGATGCAGTGTAGCTTGCGTAGAGTAAAAACTGCAGAACTCCTGGCACACATCACCCCACCCACACCCCTGCACTCAGAGATGAGCCCAACCCCAGCATGCCATCTAGCAGCACGGGGCTGCCTCTCTGAGTGACCTCTGTTCTCCTTAAAGTGCCTCCTGGTGACGGCTCCATGCTGCCAGAAAAGTTACTATACGTCCTCGCCAACACACACCCAGTGCTAGGCCCCTGATATCCCTTTCCTAGTGCATTTACTGAAAAGGGCTCGCTGTTGTACTTTAGAGGGTGTAGTTCTTGCAACTCAGAAGCTTCTCTATCAAAGGTCTCAAGGCCATTGGATGTTTTCAACAAGAAAGATAAGCCTTGTTTGTCTCCAGGTCTTGTGGGAGGATAGGATCCTAAGTTAGATAACAGCCTGCCAGCCGACAAAGCTGCCTGATCACATTTAATTTACAATGACCAGTCCTGGGTGCTTTGCTTTTTTTTTTTCTTTTGAGTATGGAAGTCACTTAATCTGGGAACATTACCCAGGATATATACTTAAGTCACAAATATGTTCTCATTTGTTTCTGGCAAAACACACTATACTCAAAAATTATATGACTTGGTAAAAACCAAATGAAAAGAACAGTTAGAGCAAGTATCTCTAGAATTAAAATCGATCTGGGAAAGTACAAAAGAGCCATAATTATATTACTGTAGTTGTCAAGGCTAAATTTGTATGTTAATTTGACAGGGTTTTTTTGGCCTTGACTAATAAAACACATTATCTATATGTTTCTATCAGAATCAGAGTTTTCTGATGCATTATCACTAACTGAAGGAAATTCTTAAGGCTTTGTCTCCTTGCAGTTCTCAGTTGTTGTGAACGTTCTGAGAAATATGGCAAATCTGTCCTTCTGTGCAAGGTACTGCTGCAATTACTGCTGATGGTTTATCTGATTTTTCCTCAAAGGCTGTCAGTGATGGTGATTTGTTTGTGGCAGTAATTAAACTCATTCAATGGCCTGGAAGACACTCATTGCTTCCTTGCAAAAATGCTATCAATTCAATGTGATTCATTATACTGTAGGAAAATACTCTTCAGTTTCTGTACTAAATATTTGAAGACAAATTTTCTGCACAGTTTAAGCATCCTTCCTATTTCAAATGCACTTTAATAGCAAGAGAGCACAATTTGTAAATATTTGTATATTTATTTATTTGAAGAGTGACCGAAAAAGAGGGAGAGACAGCAGGGAGGGAGGGAGGGAGGGAGAGAGAGAATTTTCTATAAACCAGTTCATTCCCCAAATACCCACAACAGTCGGGATGGGGGTAGGTAGAAACAAGGAGCCAAGAACTCCATCCATGTCCCCCACACAGGTGGCAAGGACTCAAGTTCTTGAGCCATCATCTGCTGCCTTAGGGTGTGTGTTACCAGGAAGCTGCATCAAAAGGAGTAGCCATAACTTGAACCCAAATGGGATGTAGACATCCCATGGGAGCAGCAACTTAACCTGTTGTGCTACAACGCCTGCCTAGAAGGTAAAATCTGTTTATTTGTAGATATTACCTTGAACTTTTATAATACCTTTTAAGATTCAGTGTGCTGGCCGGCGCCACAGCTTACTTGGCTAATCCTCTGCCTGCAGCGCCAGCACCCCGGGTTCTAGTCTCTGTTGGGGCCCCGGGTTCTGTCCTGGTTGCTCCTCTTCCAGTCCAGCTCTCTGCTGTGGCCCAGGAAGGCAGTGGAGGATGGCCCAAGTGCTTGGGCCCTGCACTCGTGTGGGAGACCAAGAGGAAGCACCCGGCTCCTGGCTTCAGATTGGCGCAGCGCGCCGGCTGTAGCGGCCATTTTGGGGTTGAACCAACGGAAATGAAGTCTTTTCTCTTTCTTTCTTTCTCTCTCTCTCTCTCTCTAATTTTTTTTTGACAGGCAGAGTGGACAATGAGAGAGAGAGACAGAAAGGTCTTCCTTTGCCGTTGGTTCACCCTCCAATGGCCGCCGCGGCTGGCGCGCTGCTGCCGGCGCACCGCGCTGATCCGATGGCAGGAGCCAGGTACTTCTCCTGGTCTCCCATGGGGTGCCGGGCCCAAGCACTTGGGCCATCCTCCACTGCACTCCCTGGCCATAGCAGAGAGCTGGCCTGGAAGAGGGGCAACCGGGACAGAATCCGGCGCCCCGACCAGGACTACAACCCGGTGTGCCGGCGCCACAAGGCGGAGGATTAGCCTAGTGAGCCGCGGCGCCGGCCTCTCTCTCTCTCTCTCTCTCTCTCTCTCTCTGTCTCTCACGGTCTAACTCTTGTCAAAAAAAAAAAAAAAAAAAAAAAAAAAAAGATTCAGTGTGCTGGGGCTGATGCTGTGGGGCTACAGGTTAAACGGCCCCTTACGACACAGGCATCCTACATAGACACCGTTTCATGACCTGGCTGCTCCATTTCTGATCCAGCTTTCTGCTAATGGCCTGGGAAAGCAGCGGAAGATGGCCCAAGTACTTGGGCCCCTGCACCCACATGGGAGACCTGGGAAAAGCTTTTGGCTCCTGGCTACTAGCTGTAGACCTGCACAGTTCCCGCCGTTGCCACCATGCAGGGTTGAACCAGTGTATGGAACAGCTCTTTCTCTCTGTTTCTCCTACCATTTCTGTAACTCTACATTTCAAGTAAATACATACATATTTAAAAAAAAAAAAAAAGATTCAGTGTCCTGATTCTGCATCTGAATTAACTCCAAATTCTGTCAACGATGTAAGGAAATATCCGTCTAGAGTAAATCCTATGTTCAGGTGCTTCAAGCCACTGTATACCTGCTACTCTGACAACTAAAATGGATTCACTATGGCAAGGACAGACAAAAAGAAAAAAATCTTTTCTTTTCAAGTAAAATTCTCCACTGGACATGTACAATCAGATCTGATGGGGGGAAGCCATTGTAATCCATAAGTTGTACTTTGGAAATTTATATTCATTAAATAAAAGCTTAAAAAATAGTATAAAAAATAAATAAAAATAAAAAAAAAATCAGATCTGAGTGTGCCTGGATTAAATAGTGCCCAATCAGCACAAGTAGCCACCAACACTGTATTAGTTACCTGACTTCCAAGATGGCTCTCTGATCTCCACAGTAATTCCACGCCATCAAACTCCACATTAATTGGGCAGAGAACTTCTAACATTCACACATCCAAGAGCTTCAGAATAAGTCTGGGGCTGGCGTGGTGTAGCAGATAAAGCTGTCACCTGCAGCGCCGGCATCTCTTGTGGATGCCGCTTGGAGTCCCGACTGCTCCACTTCCGATCCAGCTCTGTGCTATGTCCTGGGAAAGCAGTGGAAGATGGATCAAGTCCTTGGGCCCCTGCACCCGTGTGAAAGACCCAAATGAAACTCCTGGCTCCTGATTTCACCCTGGCCCTGCCCAGGGCCGATGCAGCTCTTTGGGGAGTGAAGCAGAGAGGATAGGACACGGCTCTCTCCCTCCCTCTCTTCCTTCTCTCTTTGTAACTCTGCCTTTCGAATAAACAAAAAAACCTTTAAAAGAAAACAAAATGTCTGTCATTGGCAGGACTGAGGAGCCACATAAAGTACATTTGTTTCTTTCTTTTTCTTTTTATTTATTTTTATTTTTTTGACAGGCAGAGTGGACAGTGAGAGAGAGAGACAGAGAGAAAGGTCTTCCTTTTGCCGTTGGTTCACCCTCCAGTGGCCGCCGCGGCCGGCGCGCTGCGGCCGGCACACCGCGCTGATCCGATGGCAGGAGCCAGGAGCCAGGTGCTTTTCCTGGTCTCCCATGGGGTGCAGGGCCCAAGCACCTGGGCCATCCTCCACTGCACTCCCTGACCACAGCAGAGGGCTGGCCTGGAAGAGGGGCAACCGGGACAGAATCCGGCGCCCCAACCGGGACTAGAACCCGGTGTGCCGGCGCCGCTAGGCGGAGGATTAGCCTAGTGAGCCGCGGCGCCGGCCTTCTTTTTCTTTTTTTTTGACAGGCAGAGTGGACAGAGAGACAGAGACAGAGAGAAAGGTCTTCCTTTGCTGTTGGTTCACCCTCCAATGGCCGCCGCGGCTGGCGCACCGCGCTGATCAGAAGGCAGGAGCCAGGTGCTTATCCTGGTCTCCCATGTGGGTGCAGGGCCCAAGTACTTGGGCCATCCTCCACTGCACTCCCAGGCCACAGCAGAGAGCTGGACTGGAAGAGGGACAACCGGGACAGAATCCAGCGCCCCAACCGGGAGTAGAACCCGGGGTGCCGGCGCCGCAGGCGGAGGATTAGCCGAGTGAGCCGCGGCGCCGGCCAAAGTACATTTGTTTCATATATTCTTCCAAATGATCCACACCTAAAGCAAACTCACGGTTTCCAAATCTGCAAATGTATCCCCAATTCACTTAATATGGGAATCGTGTGTTTCCTTTTCATTATTGTAATTAGCGCTGAAGCATCTGAGCAATTGTTCACTAACAATCAAAGGTGGATTCAGGAGAAGCTTTTCATAGCTGCTGCAAATTTACGTTCACTGGTTTATCATAAAGGATATTACAGAGGCTACCGACGAGCCAGACCAAGGAGATGCACAGGGCAACATCTGAGGTTGGGAGCACGAAGCTTCTGTGCCCTTCCACCCCCAGGGACCTGGAAGCCCTTTGATTCAATTTCATGTCTCTGACTCTACCGATTCCTTTAAAATGGCCAAATCCCTTCTGCACAAATCAGAATGGAGCCTGGTTCTTTCCCCTACTGCCAGTAGTTACTGAACAGAATTAACCAGTCTTCACCAACTTAACTCATACGCACTCCGTTGACCTTTGTCATTACCGGTGCCGACTGCCATCCAGCTAACAGGACACCCCTTGACAAGTTCGGTGACTTCCGTCTCAACACTCGTCTGAGTGTCTGGTGGTCATTTTGACTCCGAATCCAGTGCTCTGGGTGGTTTTTGATTCTTACCGTTCTGAGCGAAGTCCCTGAGAGGGGGTTAGAGCACCAGGCTTCTTGCCATCCGTGACTCCTGAGCTCAAAGTTCTTCCTTCTGGCTTCTTGTGTACACTGGGGTTCATTTCCAACTCCTCAGCTGGAAAACTTCTGTTCCTGGTTCCTCATGAGGCCCTGTTCTATTCGATCCAGTTCTCTCCAGAGAACTCAGTCATCAAAATCCTTTACCACCGGGGTCTCCACACTGTCCGCTTTCTGTCTCACCTACAAAAGTCTACTCAAGACTCTTTTAATAACAATCATCCTTGTAGGGTTCCTTTGACACCTCCAAATTAATCCACCTAAGGGGAGATGTAAAGCAAAAGAGGAAAAAAAATCTCAAATACACGAAGGTCTGCTTATTTCATCTAGTATCACAAAGCTGAAAGTCAGCTAAATGATTTAAATCTCACTCAAACTGTCAGGCTTTTAAATTGCGTCTTCGGAAACATTTTTCTGATTCAGTACACCCTACAGCAACTCTGTATCCCTCCCATCCCCACTACCTCTCTTTTGTATCCTTCTCTCCCCGAACATCCTCCACCGCCCAAACATCGAGCCCCTCGATCCCCAGAAGATCCAGCACCAAACGCCCAGCTCCTGCAGAAGCAGCTCAGCGTACACTAGGCACCAGTTCCCCAGCTACTTGAACAGCGAGAGCACTTAAACCCGCAGCCAGTGCAGTAGCACAGCCGGTACAGCGCAGTCTGCGCTGCTCCGCTTCCCATCTACTCTGCTAGTGTGAAATGGGAAAGCCGTGGAGGGTGGCCCAAGTGCTTCGGACCCTGCCTGCCACCTAAGTGGGAAACTTGCGTAGAGTTCCTGGCACCTGCCTTCAGCCTGGATCGTCAGGGGCCATTGCAACCATTTGGGGAGGGAGCCAGCAGATGGAAGATCTCTATTTCTTTCTCTCTTCCTCCTCCTGCCCCCGCCCCTCACCGCCTTTTAATAAATAAAAATAAGGGGCCCGGCACTGGGCTTAGCAGGTGAAGCTGCCACCTGAAGTGCTGACTACCCATATGGGTGCTGGTTCAAGATCCAGCTGCTTCACTTCTGATCCAGCTCTCTGCTACAGCCTGGGAAAGAAGCGGAAGATGGCACAAGTGTTTAGTCCGCCTCACCCGTGCAGAAGACCCAGAAGAAGCTCCTGGCTTCGAATCAGCCCAGCTCCTGCCGTTGCAGCCATCTGGAAAGTGAACCAACAGATGGAAAAGCTCTCTCCCCCTCTGCCTCTGCTACTCTAACTCTGCCTTTCAAATATATAAATCTTTAAATAAACAAATGAAAAGTATTTAAAGAAAAAAACATCACTTAAGCCTGGGTCTGAATGACAAGAGCCATCACCAGGAACTTTTCCTAACCACTTTTAGGAAAAAAAAAAAAAAAAAGAAAGAAAAATTTGCGGAACAACTTAGGATTCTTCAGGGGGCATACTCTCCAAGATTCTCTTACCCGCATCAACTCACTCACTCACTGATCATTCCTGCGGATGCCTCCCTTTTCGTTTGAAAAAGCCAAGCAGACCACTTCTGAGGACCTTCCAGGGTCTCAGAAGATCCCTGAAGATCTTGCTGAAGCCTGAGGAGAACGAGAAAAAAGGCTAGGAGGCACCTCTCCTGTCTGTCTCACCAAAATGTACAGGCTGCACATTCAAAATCGTGAGCAACGAAAGGATAATACCACTGAGGGAGACGCCATGGAAAACACATTCCATGTGGGAACAGACTTCCCATCTCGGCTCTGGAAGCAACCTTTGTAACGATCTCCAACCCCAGCTCACATCTCCAAAAATAACAGCAACAGACAAAACGCAAACATGTCTGAGCTGCAATAATAGTATTTCTTTTTGTTGATGTTGTTCTTAAGATTAATTTATTGGCCAGCGCCTCGGCTAAATAGGCTAATCCTCCGCCTTCAGCGCCGGCACACTGGGTTCTAGTCCCGGTCGGGGCGCCGGATTCTGTCCCGGTTGCCCCTCTTCCAGGCCAGCTCTCTGCTATGGCCAGGGAGTGCAGTGGAGGATGGCCCAAGTGCTTGGGCCCTGCACCCCATGGGAGACCAGGAGAAGCACCTGGCTCCTGGCTTCAGATCAGCGCGGTGCACCGCGTGCCGGCCGCGGCGGCCATTGGAGGGTGAACCCACGGCAAAGGAAGACCTTTCTCTTTGTCTCTCTCTCTCACTGTCCACTCTGCCTGTCAAAAAAAAAAAAATTAATTTATTGTCTCCTAAATGCTCCTGCCATCTTCTGCTGCTTTACCCGGGCTCATCAGCGCAGAAGCACAATAGTCGGATTTGAACTGGCATTCAGATATGGAATGACGGCGTCTCAAGCGGAAGTTTAGCCCACTGCGCCAGGACGACCGCCCTGAGACGGTGTTTCTTTAAAAAAGAAAGGGGGGGGGGGGGTGCGGCAGGGAAGGAACATTCACAAGGCAGATTGATGACACTGTGCCACTGCAATTAAACTAATTAGAAAAACTGAAAATATTAACCCACAGCCCCAAAATCATAGGTGCTCCATGATCTAGCTGCTTGCCCACACTATAAACTGCAGGTAAGTTAGCAGGAAACTGGATCCAAGGCAAACAGTGTAAAAAGAATGCTGGGTCGGGAATCAGAAGAACCCCGAGGCGCATTCTAATCAGAAAATTCATTGACTCCCAATCATTTACATTAGAAATAAATGGCAAATGCCCTCCACTGCCACAGTACTGAAAGGGAAACAAGCCAGGCTGGCACTGTGTCGAAGCAGGTTAAACCCCCACCTGCAGTGCCAGCATTCCGTACTCCGGTTGGCGGCCCGGCTGCTCCTCTTTCGATCCAGCTCTCTGCAATGCCTGGGAAAGTGCTTGGGCCCCTGTACCCACGTTGGAGACCCAGAAGAAGCTCCTGTATTTGGATCCATGATGGAAGACCTCTCTCTATCTCTGTAACTCTGCCTCTCAAATAAATAAACGAAAATCTTAAAAAAAAAAAAAAGGCAGGGTGGGGAACAGTGTATAATTGAAGGGCGACCTACCGCGTGTCTTATGCCACCCCTAACATCACCTGGTTTCCCAAGAGCCACAAAACGCTGCAATGGTGGCGGGCTTTGATCATTTGCCTTCTGATTTTCTTTTCTCAACCTCTCCCTCTTACAGCGGTGTTAACTTCCTACTCAGTTCTACAGCTCCCGCGTATCTGTTGCCGACCCTCCCGCGAATTGACTTACCAAGACACGGTGTGGCCCCAAAGGATTCCTCCCTGACTCCTGAGCCTTGTGTCTCTGTCCCCAGTGGCTTCAACTGGCTTCCCTGAGTTCCTTTTCCCCACTTCAACCTAGCACTCATTCAATTAAGGCTCTAAATCAGTGGCTGGTGCTTGTGGCACAGTGTGGTAAGCTGCCGCTTCTGAGGTGGCATCCCATACCAGAGCCCAAATCCAGCTCCCTGCTAATCCTGGCAAGGCAGCAGATGATGAGCCAAGTACTTGGCCCCTGCCACCCTTGTGGGGGACTCAGAGTTCTAGGCTCCTGGCTTCTGCCCGCACAGCCATTTGGGGAGTGAATCAGCGGGTGAAAGATTTTCTCTCTCTCTGCCTTGCAAATAAAATGAAAACAAAGAAAAATGATTTAATAAAATAAAAAATTAAGAGCCAAATGATAAAAGTCATCTGCTAACACCAGATCTGAGATTTATCAATCAACGTGACAAATCCAGCTTCCCCTGATGCCTAACCTGACGCTGGCCCGTCTATGATCTCTGCCAGCACCCAAATATTTTAACCATCGTCCATCTGTGTTCTGCTTTTGTCAATACGCTCCTCTCCAATGATTCCCATTACTTGTCTCCCATCACCTGGGACAAACAATGATGCAGCTGGATTGACTGGCCCCCAGGATTTACTGAGGTTCCCTACCTACTTCTCATGCACCCAAAATACGAATTTAAGGGACTTAGAATTCCCAGGAAACCAATTTACTCTAACACATGGATGAGCTTCTGTGTTCTGACAGGACAGCTCTCCTCTGGGCACAGATTGAACAAAGGTTTAGCAACTAAAAAAGGTGGTGGGGTGGGAGAGGCGACAAGGTAGTGACAAAGAAAATTCAATTGTGCTTTTCTTGTGTCTTGATAATTGCTGGGTCTTGATATCTGGGTTGCAGGAAAAATTATCTCCACAAAATCAGCTCCTACTGGTCAATAGTCTCCCAAAAACAAAAAGAGAGGGTTTTGGGCTGTGTGTGCCTAATGTCTCACCTTAAAGCCAGGCCTAGGGAGAGTCACTTTCAGACTCCCCTAGGACTCCCTATCCAAAGATGCTTCTGTGAAGCTTTGGGGCTCTCTGTTCTCCATCTGGCAGGCGAGGCAGGTGCCCCTCGCTCTCTCACCACTCTCCGTTCCCGTCCCTTCCTTGATAAAGGACGGTCATTTAAAACAAAAAGACTGAGTTACAGAGAGGGAGAAGTTTTCGATTTGCTGGTTCACTCCCCAGATGGCCACACGGCCAGAGCTGGACCAATCTGAAGCCCCCCGTGGGTGATCTTGGGCCATCTTCCTCTGCTTCCCAGGCCATACGCAGCGATCTGGAAAGAACTGGAGCAGTCGGGGCTCGAACCAGGGTCCATATGGGATGCTGGCACTGCATGTGGAGGATTAACCTTCTAAGCCACAGCACCGGCCCCAGGAGGGCCATTCTTGATCTTCATACACAGCTAGCTGCACTCCCCTGCTTAGAACAGCCACACAAGCTCTCAAAGGCTCCCTGTTTTCAACCCTCATCCTTGAACTTCCCAGTTATGCTCTCACGTTTCCCTTGCGGCCAGGCACATGACTCATGCCCTCCCTGCTGGCAGATGCTCCAGAAAAGGTCAGCATTCCTGAAAGGGCAGGGAGGGAAGTGCCCAAAGGACCAGCGAGGCTGTCAGCTCTTCCTGCTCCTGCAAAAAAAAAAAAAAAAAGGCAGTAGGCAAGGATAAATCTTCGAACAAAAAAGTGCAAACAAGGGAAGGGGTGGGGCATGGTAGCATAGCAGTTTAAGCCACAGCTTGGGACTGTGGCAGGAACACCGGTTGGAGTCTGAGCTACTCTCTCCCTTGTGATCCAGTTTCCTGCTAATACGTGTGGGATGCAGTAAATGATGACAAATCATGGCACAATTATACTTGGGTTCCTGCCACCCATGTAGGAGACCTGGAAGGAGTTTTGGCTCCCGGCTTCAGCCCAGCCCAGATCCTGCAGTTGGGGGAAAGAAGGAGCAGATAGAAGACCTCTCCCCACCCCCACCCCCACCCACCCCGCCTCTGATATGGACATCCCATATCAGAGTGTTCCAAATTCTCTGCTTTTGACCCAGCTCCCTGCTGCTTACGCACACCCTGGGAAACAGCAGGTGGTGGCTCAAGTACCAGAATTCTTGCCCCATTTATGGGAGATCTGAACTGAGTTAAGGGCTCCTAGTTTCATCCTGGCCCAGCTCCAGCTGTTGTGAGCATCTGGGGACTAAATCAGCAGACTGACAATCTCTCTGTGTCTCTGTTGCTCTGCCTTTCAAATAATCATAATCATAATCATAAAAAGACCTTTTTTGAGAAAGGGAAAAGAGGAGCAAAGGGAAAGCAGGCAAAGCAAGAAATTAAAGATTCACCTGCAGAATGGAAAACTAAAAAATGAGGCGCCGCGGCTCACTAGGCTAATCCTCCGCCTGCGGCGCCGGCACACCGGGTTCTAGTCCCGGTTGGGGCGCCGGATTCTGTCCCAGTTGCTCCTCTTCCAGTCCAGCTCTCTGCTGTGGCCCGGGAGTGCAGTGGAGGATGGCCTAGGTCCTTGGACCCTGCACCTGGATCGGAGACCAGGAGAGGCACCTGGCTCCTGGCTTCAGATCAGCGCGGGCGCCGGCCGCAGCGCGCCGGCCGCAGTGGCCATTGGCGGGGTGAACCAACAGAAAAGGAAGATCTTTCTCTCTGTCTCTCTCTCTCACTGTCCACTCTGCCTGAAAAAAAAAAAAAAAATGAGGAGACTCAGGTTCTGCTAGAGCTGAAGAGAAAGAAACTAAGTCTGAGCTCACACCCTCGCATGCGCGCGCTGCACTCTCTCTCTCTCTCCCACTCTCTCTCTCTCTCCCCCTACTTGCTGGTTGAGGGTGTATATCCAAGATGCATCCCCCTGCTCCTTGGCTCTGAGAGACAGGCTGCCCTCTGCCCTCTGCCCTCTCGGACCTGTCATTATTAACGCACTGCATCTGCTGCATTATGGGATTCGCTGTGCCGCAAAGACAGCAACTGCGACCCAAACTCTCTGGGTCCAGTTTTTCCTAGAGAGTATCTGTCTCTGTAGGAATACACTGGACATAAGTCAAAAAAGAGCCACAAAGACATCTGCCAGTACAGACAGTCCCACACAGAAAATGGTTCCACTTAATCATTTTTCCATTTCGTGATGGTAGGAAAGCCATACGCATTCGTAGCACCCGTGCTTCAATTATGCTCTTTTCGCAGGCTAGCACTATGCAACAGCACGATACTTGTCTCGCAGCTGAGAAGCCGCAGTGAGCCCAGCTCCCAGTCAGCCCCGAGATCACGAGGGGAAGCAAATAATACCCTGCAGTGCACCAGGCTGCTAAGCTCTGCTGTTCACTAGCCTAGGTATATTAAATGGATTTTCCACTTACTGAATTTTCAACTTGCAATGAGCTTACTGCGATGCAACACCATAAAAAAAAATCCAGGAACGTCTGTATAAACAAGTTTCCTATGAGAACGATCTCTGGTCATAGGTTGGATACTTAGGCATCGGTTCAGAATAAAAAGCATTCTGTGGAGGCTGACACTGTGGTACAGAGGGTTAAATTGCCATTTAGGGCACCTGCAACCCACACTGGAGTTCACAGTTCTGGCTATGCCACTTACAATTCGGCTCCCTGTTAATGAAGCAGCTGGTGATGGCCCAAGTACTTGGGTCCCTGACACCCATATGAGAGATCAGGACGGACCGCTGCAGCCATTTGGGGAATAAGCCAGCAGATGGGAGATTCTCTCTCTCTTCCCCTCCTTGTCACTCTCTCTTTCAAAGAAATAAAAACAAATCATTAAAAAAAAAATACACAGAGGGAACTCCCCACCTCACTTTAAGGAGAACCAACCAGTCTGGATTAGAAGACAGGAATATTAGGGAACAGGGAGATGTTCCCCGGGTCCTTGGAGCGGTGAGCTACTCCAGCACTACGTGCCCTAACCTGGAGAAGGAATAATCTTACACCAGGAATCCAAAGGCACCAGCAAAGGGGAAAGAGGGCCAAAGCCCGAGGTCTCTACATTGGGACCTTCCTGGGATTCTGTCGCTTTAGTCCCCACCCCGTCCCCGCCCCAACTCCAATGAGGACACTTTAGAGAAGAAGCAGACTACCAACATGGCCATGGGGAAACAAAAGTAGAGTTTGCTACTTGATATTACCAGGAGCTCAGCAGATAAACATCAAAAGAGAGCAGGAGAAAAATTTGTTTGGTCTCCTAAATACAAGCCGTTCTCAAGATTTTACTTGGGAAGGAAGCACTGGGCACCGTCGTTAAGCTGCTGTTTGCAATGTCTGCATCCCGCATTGTAGAATCTGGTTCAGAGTCCTGGCTTCTATTCCTCTGAATCATCTCCCTGCAAAAGCACATCCTGGGGGCTCAAGTGGTTGGCTCCTTACCATGCACATGGGAGACCTAGACAGAGTTGCGGGCTCCTGGCTTCAGTCTGGCCCCAGCCCTTGGCTGTTGCTGGTATTTCAGGAGTGATTAAGTTGACAGATCTCGATCTCGATCTCTCTCTCTCTCTCTCTCTCTCTCTGCCTTTCAAACAAAATGAAAAAAAAAAATTGAAGATTCTTCTTTAAGAAGGAGGGACTAATCATCTTACAGTTGAGGGCTGTGCCAGTCTGCTCCCCTCCGATAGTCCCTTACAGATCAGAGACAGATAAGAAGCGCAGCTTCAAGAAGCGAAAACCCTAAAGCAAACCAAACAAGGAAGAAAAGGTGGTCCAGCGGGTGACCAAATTAGAATTTATATTTACAAAACAAAAGCATGCTAAATGGCAATTCGGAGTCACAGTCCTCCAAATAGTAGGTCTTGAACACTTTAAATTACTTCTATTCCCATACTGTTTTCCAGTCGAATTGTTTCCTAAAGAAAACCACTCCTTGATCTTGGCTCTCTCTGTCAGAACTGTATACACGCCGGAATAGTTCTGGTCACGGTAGTCCAGCTTCCCTAATAACTTTACGTGCTGTGAAAGATTGAACATTTGAACATGTAGTGTATAAAATATTAAATTGCGAATTAATAGCATTTCAATATTTGAAGAGGCTGCTGTTTGATATCCTCTTAAGAAAAAAATTCTCTCCAAATTTTAAGCTAGAAAATCACAGAAATGACTGTTTAGAAAACAATCCCAGGGGCTGTCATTGTGGTGCTGCAAGTTAAGCTGCCACTTTCGATGATGGCATCCCATACCCGAGTGCCTCCGATCCAGCTCCCCACTAACAGAACTGGGAAAGCGGCCAGGAGATAGCCGAAGTGCTTGGGTCCCTGATAGGGAGCCCTGATGGAGTTCCCGGCTCCTGGTGTCAGCCTGCCCCAGACAAGGAAGGAAGGAAGAAGGGAGGGAGGTGGAGAGGAGGGTAGAGGAAGGGAAGGGAAAAAGGAGAAAAGAAAGAAAAGAAAAAACAGTCACAGGTGTGGAAGTTGTAGCACCGGGGTAGGGGGTTAAACTA
This sequence comes from Oryctolagus cuniculus, assembly GCF_964237555.1. Taxonomy (NCBI): domain Eukaryota; kingdom Metazoa; phylum Chordata; class Mammalia; order Lagomorpha; family Leporidae; genus Oryctolagus; species Oryctolagus cuniculus. The sequence goes on from NC_091434.1 coordinate 33,643,167, forward strand.
CTACTTGGGACACCTGCAATCTGTATCAGAATGCTGGTTCAAGTCTGATTGTGATAATTGTCATTTCAGGATGCAACGTAAGATGGCTCAAGTGGTGGGGTCCTGGCCACCAACGTGGCAGATCTGGATTTAGTTCTGGGCTCTTGGCTTCTACCTGGTCCAGCCCTTGGAATGTGGGGAATGAACCAGCAGATGGAAGATATTCTCTCTCAGATGTTCAGAACAGTGTGTTAAGAATTGTGGGCCGGCGCCGCGGCTCACTAGGCTAATCCTCCGCCTGCGGCGCCGACACACCGGATTCTAGTCCCCGTCGGGGTGCCAGATTCTGTCCCAGTTGCTGCTCTTCCAGGCCAGTTCTCTGCTGTGGCCCAGGAAGGCAGTGGAGGATGGCCCAAGTGCTTGGGCCCTGCACCCCATGGGAGACTAGGAGAAGCACCTGGCTCCTGCCTTCGGATCAGCGTGGTGCGCTGGCTGCAGCGCGCCGGCCGTGGCGGCCATTGGAGGGTGAACCAACGGCAAAAGGAAGACCTTTCTCTCTGTCTCTCTCTCTCACTGTCCACTCTGCCTGTCAAAAAAAAAAAAAAATTGTGGACATGAGGCCAGCACTGTGGTGTAGTGGGTAAAGCCGCAGCATGCAGTGCCGGCATCCCATATAAGCGCCAGTTCGCGTCCTGGCTGCTCCTCTTCCGATCCAGCTCTCTGCTATGGCCTGGGAAAGCAATAGAAGATGGCCCAAATCCTTGGGCCCCTGCACCTACGTGGGAGACCTGGAGGAGGCTCCTGGCTCCTGGCTTTGGATCAGCCCAGCCCCAGCTGTTACAGTCTCTCTCTCTCTCTCTCTCTTATTCCCTCTGCCTCTGCCTCTCTGTAACTCTGCCTTTCAAATAAATACATCTTTAAAAAAGAAAAAAAGAATTGTGGGCAGGGGTAGGTATTTGGCTTAGTAGTTAAGACACCAGTTGTGTGCAGCCTGTATCTCAGTGCCTGCATCCAAATCCTGGCCTCTGCTTCTGATTCCAGCTGAGAGGCGGCAGGTGAAGAGTCCCTGCAACCCTAGGAGGGTGGCGGTGGGCAACCGGGCTCCTGGCTTTGCTCCTTCCTCCCTCCTCACTGCGGACACCTGGAAGTAAACCAACAGATGGGAGCACTCTCTTTCTCTCTGTGTATCAAATTAATAAATAAAATATCTGCTAAAAATTGTGGACAAATGGAAGTGTGTTTATTGATCCTTAGCACAACCAATAAAATCTCTGCCATAAAAGAAGACAACAGGCACTGGTGAGAACGTGGAGAGGTTGGATTCGGGTACTCCTAGTGAGCAAGCACAGTGGTGCAGCCTTTATGGGAAACAATCTGAAAGCACCTCAAAAAGAAAAAAAAAAAGAAAAAGAAAAGCAAGCAAGCAAGCACAAAACTGCCTGCTCTTACTCCTTTTAAGGATCTGAAGTATTCCAAATCTTAGAAACAGCAGACAACAGGTTTACCAAAGGCTATAAGAAGCGCGAGAAACCATTACTGTTTACTAGTTATACAAAGACACTTCAAAAATTGTGTGGACAAAAGGAAGTAAAAGATGCCTTTAGTTTGGTGCAGATATTTCTGAAATCATACATGTTCCTAAAGCTTCATATCTGAAGGATAAAAATGTTTAATGGATAAGTTGTACAACAAGGCGAATGATTACACTTCGCACTATTTAAAATGGTTACGTTTTTTACAAAAAAAAAAAATTCTGGAAAAAAAAAAGGTGGAGAGCAATCCTAGATTTGTACCGCTTCTTTACGTTATTTTATTCAGAACCACCGTAAGACTCCCGCCCGCAAGTCTGCTCTCTGGTTGCTCATGGCACTGGGCACTTCCCTGCTGTGGCCCTGTGTGGCGCTGTGCCTCTGGTGTCTAATATAAAAAAGCTTCCTTCTTGGCGGTCACGCTCCTGCCTGCATCTTACTGCACTTGCTCAAAACAAGTCTGGGGTACGTTGTTAGAACAACCGGCACAGTTTAGTTACCCACTGACAGACAACGACCCCAGCCGAAGAGCGCTCCGCCCTGTGGGCGCGCTTGCTGCTCAATCGCTACAGTTCGAGTGCGTTGTTTCTTTGTCGGCGACTGCCATACTTTCCCAACCTAAACCAGGGAGCTGGAAGAGCTGAGTCCTTGGTGAGTGGCACTGCTTTCCGCGGAGCACGTGGCATGGTGCTGGAATAGATGTGGTGCGCAGGTCTCCGTTCGAGCAGCAGAGCTTGTGGCACTGCACAGGACAGGGTGGTGGCCATTCGGGGCGCAAGCAATTCTGGGAGGTTCCAAGATGAGCCGCCTGGAGCCCACAGTACCCTAAAATTTCAAGGTAAGAAAACTGGGCATTTTGGCACTCCAAAGAGTCCCAAAATGAGTTTACTTGGGCAGAGGGAACCACAAAAATTCCAAGAGGAGCAGACTGGTGCATTTGGTACTGCAAATGGTTCCCGCACGAGAACACTGTGGCCCAGGCTACCCCAAATGTACATCCTACTGCAAACAGTTCTAAGATGAGAGATTGGGACATAGGATACTGCAAAAATTCTCAAACAAAAAGACGGGCGGGTACAGCACCGGTGCTGAAGTGAGTAAAGCCGCACCTGTGACTTGGACATCGTATCTGAGTGCAGATTATAGTCCCAGTTGCTCCACTTCCGACCCAGCTCCCAGTTAAAAGCAGAAGTGTGAAAGCAGAAGTGTTTGGGTCCCTGCCATCCCGTGTCCTGGAAAACCCAGATGAAGCTCCTGGCTCGACCCAGCTCTGGCCATTACAGGCAGATGCAAACGCGCTCTCTCTCTTTCTCTCTTTCTCTCTCTCTCTTTGTGTGTGTCTGTAACTTTGATTTTCAACTAAAACAAAGGCAGATCCAGCCTTGTGTCTGTCTCCCCGAGTCCAAAAGTGTCCTTGCCTGTTTTTTATCGAAAGGAATTCACTGAACTGAGGGAATGATACAGCTGGCCCAACAAGATTCTAATCATCAAACAAAAAATCATTTCTTCCTCCAATAGATAAAACCCTGACAGCCAATGCTGTCCAGAGGGATTTGTTTAGGGGAATTCCAGGTCTGAGTTTAGAAGGTAACTAACTACCACTTTCATTTGATCCCAATCATCCAGACCAACTGAAGCCCACCTATCATAAATTCCCTACACAGCAAGGGCGCAGACCAAGGAAAAGAAGGTCCCGGGCACTGGGAAGCTGAACATGAGCTGATCACACACCTCTCAGCCCCAAATAAATCTGTAAGAACCTTCACTCCTAACTCCTTGGCGAGCTCCAGAAATTAGGCAATAGCTACAGGGCTGCTTGCTCCGGGCTTTGCAATTAAATACCTGCTTTCTCTCTCCTGGCTTGTCAGTGATGGCCTTTCTGCACATAGGGTGGGTGGACCCGGGTTTGGGAATTCTGTAGTAACACCTCCAACTAGTTTGGGGTGTTGTTCTGCAACAGCATGAAGATGCTGGGGAAGAGAACCAAACCCTGTAGGTGGCCCAAGGAGTGCTTCCTAGACTGTGCCTGAGACGGTGTACAGAGTATGGCACCGAGTATGGATCAAACCACAGCCCTCTTTGTGCATTGCCAAGTCCACAACCGAATATGCACCAAACCTTGCGGTGCCTTCTTGTACCGCTGCTTCTGGGACCCAAGCCGGCGGGAACACACTGACTGCTCTTGGGGGGCGCGGCGCACCCAAGCAGCGCGCAGTGCCGCCTGCGTTACAGCGTCAAATGTCTCGCACAATCCAGCACCCAGTCCCAAGAGGAAGACGAGATTGCGCGGTACCTCCAAGGGCTCCAAGACAGAGCGTGTGGTACCCTAGAGTCCAAGCCGCCTCTAGTTCAGCCTTCTACAGGTCTGCAACAGAGTGCCAAATAAGGGATTACAAGGTTCCAAGATGTGCAGAGCGCCCTCCACCAAATCGCATGCAGACCCACAGCGCGCCCACAGACCATAGAAGCCCTAGCCTGAGTGTTGTCCTTTAAGGAGTAATCTAGTAGCAGAACTGTTTTCCTGAGTTCTCTGAGCGAACTGAATGTGAGGGGCGGGTGTGGGAACCTCTGCTTTATACATAGTAGGTCAGAAGTACAGGTCACCTGGAGCTGCGATTGACCTCTGAAGTTGGGCCGCTAAGGGAGTGTCTAGTCCAGCTGCTCACCAGTGGGGTTCTGTGCAATTTCCAGTAGACAGGGTTGGATGCAGAAGTCCATACAGATTGTACAATTCCTGAAGTGAGGAAAAAACTTCCCAATATGGAGGCAGAATTAAGTATCAGAGAAAAGAAGGAAACCATTTGCTTTCTCCCATCATCCATTTGGTGTATGACACATCCATTATAAATTACATTTTCTTCCCTGTCTCCAGGCTTCTATGTTCTGTTTTCCTTCTATGTGGGTACTTCCAAAATTTCATGGAAAATGGAATTGAAAGAAAACTTTAGAGAGGATATGGGGGCTACTATGACCTTTCATTTTAGGATGTAGGGTGTAGTATGAAATAATACACAAAAATCAAATAATTCACAACTAACATATGACTTCATTAAAAAGCAGAAAACCCTTGGGCTTCCAGATAATTAAAGGACCAATCAGAGAGCTTATTTGATAACATTATTTGTAGTTAGTTTTGCTAACATTTTATATCAATATTTAAGCCCAAGGGAAAACATCAGCTGAAAGGTACCACTTTGAGCAAAAAGAAAATGGCTTCCTGCAGTAACAGCAAAGCTAAATGACACTCATCCTTTCCTTGTCCAAGCAGCACTCTGATATTGTGACAATGTTCTGCTAAAGGAGTTTGTTTACTTTTGCATCTAACGGTTCCATAGATGAGTTCATTTCTGGTGATGATTAGCAGGACAACACAGCCAAGCTGCTTGCTAAGACCTCACTGACTGCCGTGCTCGAGTCCAGCTAGCGAGGGAACTGATCAACTGTCCGCCCCCGCAAGGGAGACATTCTGTGCGGGCACTCTCTTACATTTGATGAATACATTACTTACTGGTGATTGCGGGAGGAAAATGTAAAAAGGAAGAAATGATCACACTGTAGGAAATCACTGAAGAGCACCCAATCAATTTGAGTAGATTTCATATGTAATAGCTACAAGAGTCTTTTTTTAATATCAACCTTTTATTTACTTAAGGCTGAAACAAATGAGAGTGAATGCACTAATAAAAAGATTAAATGGCTAGATAACCTCTAAAATCATGCTTTTCCTCCCTATGCTTGAAATATATTAATACATTTCAGAGGAAATCTGAAAATAACATTTTACACAGTATTTCAGAGATTGTAAGTCTCTCTACCAGATAAGCACTTTTAAATGTGTGCTGAAATTCACCCTTCCCCAGTCAACCTCCACAAAATAAAAGGCAGACCACCGAGAAATGCCTTATTTATACATGAAATATGGTTTGACAGCAAAGCAGTCCTCCCAGGCAAGGAACAAAGAACTTATCTAGGGTCATGCTATCGTCTTATAAATTTTTCCTAATTCTGGGCAGTGCTTATAAATAACTGTATTTGTGTGTGTATGTGTGTGTGTTATTAAGGATAAAATCAATCTGGAGGTGAAGGAGTTTATTTTGATAGTCAATGAAATGAAAGTCTTGGTAAGCATTGTGGTGCAGAGGGTTAAGCCACTGCTTGTTATGCCAGCATCCTGTATCAGAGTACTAGTTCCAGTCCCAACTATTGTTACCAATTCAGCTCCCTGCTAATGTTTCTGGAGAAGTAGCAGATAATGGCTCAAGTATTTGAGTCCCTGCACCATTTGGGAGATCCGGATGGAATTCCTGGCTCCTGACTTCAACCTCAATTTTGGAGAGTGAACCAGTGATGGAAGACCTCTCTCTCTCTCTCTCAAATACACAAATAAATAATTTTTTTTTTTAAAAAAGTATTTGTGAGACAACATGAACAATGTCATGTTTAATGTTATGTGTACAATTCAGTGATAGAATAATTCATATCAACTTAGATTTTTTCGTAATGTAATCAAACAATTGATTTGACTAAACTTCGATTTCCTGAGCTGTGGGCGGTTTGGGAGTAGTCAGAAAACCACCAGCTCCTCTGCAGGGTGAAAGGTGTTTTCGACGGTACTTCCCTAAGTGACTCTTCCCTGACCCCCACAGACCTATGCTCCAGTCTGTATCAGGGTCCCTGCGCTCTGCTCTTCACTCAGAGAGCTCTTAGGTGTAATCAAGCATCTGCATGCTTATCTGAGGAGTCTCTGCCCCCACCAGGCTGTTGCTGTGCTGACCTTCATACCCCCAGAGCCTAGCACAGCACCTGGCAAAGGGCGGAGCTCAGGAAGATCTACTGACTCAGTGGGTTTTGACAAAAGGCATTCACGCCATGGCCTTCTTGACAGTAGCAAGCATGTGTTTTTGTCTGAGAAGGCAAAGATGAATCTGAGAAGGGAACTGGAGTCCTTAGTTATCAGCAAACTCATTAGCCCCTGTTTTCAGTTCTTCTTCCTTACCAGATCTGTTAGAAGAAGGGTGAGTACCCAGGAAAGCTGGCCCCAGGCCTGGGGGATCTGGTTAAGGTGTTCAGCCATTTCATGAGATTGGGACCCTTAACTGACAACAAGTCCCAACTCCAGGGTAAAAAGATGAGATTTTCCTCCAAATTTATCAAGAGCAAACACGGTCACCATAAACTGTTAAGGTTGACCAGTCATGGGTTGCTTATCATGAAGACATTGCAAAGGAAGCAAATACCAGCCACACCTGTCACAGAGTATTTGCACATACGGTGATGCCTACCGTTTCCTGAGTGCTTGCTAAAGGCAGGCAGTGCTCAGCCGAGTCACAGGCACTTTCACGTCTGACTCTCCCAACACGCCAGCGATGTGCTGCTTGATGACTTCCGCAAGACTGAGAGAAGCTGGGCAATTAGCATAAGTGGTAAAGCCCAGACTAGGCTCCTGGTCCCTCTGCCTTCAGGGCCTTCCATCTTAACCCTGCACACACTGTCTCTGTAGTAATGATCTGTAAGGTGTTCTTCCCCACCAAACTGTCACAGACAGGACTACTTTTACTCATCCCTATACCTCCAGCTGGGGAAGATGCTGAAACTAATAGGTGAAGTTCAATAAATGTTTAGTGAAGGAAGTAGGAAATGCTTTCTCAATCATCAAAATAATGTTTAGTATGGTTTTAATGTGTTAAACTACACAATGTGTAGAAATAAGGTACACAAATAGAAGAGAAATTTATATAAGAAAATAACTGCATATATAAATAAATCTAATTTTTAAAATTAAGCTATTAATCCTTTTTTATGTTGATATATCAGAAATTGCCATTTTCTTAAGTTAGAAACATCAAAGTCTATTAACAGTACTTTGATATGGTTCAAACTAATAAGTAAAAAGCTGTCAACTGTTAAATAATTAAGCAGAAGTCTCCAGTACCAGAGTTTTACTTCTCCAACAGAGGTTCACCACTCTAAATTGATTAACAGGAAGTTTTATGAAAAATGAGACATATGGAGTAGGTATTTAGCCTATTGATTAAAATGCCTACACATCCAACATCAGAACGCCTGGGTTCAATATTCAGCTCGAGCTCTTGACTTGCAGCTTCCTACCCATGCAGACCCAGGGAGGCAACGTGACGGCTCAAGGAATTTCATTCCTGCCAGATTGAGTTCCTGGCTCCTGGCCTCAGCTCCCCAGCTGTCATGGGCATTTGGGGAGTTGAACAGTGGAAGGGCGCGCTCTTTCCTTGTCTGTCTTTCTGCTGATCAAATGATAGCAACTTGTAAAATGAAAGATGTCTTATCTAAAAATATTTTCTTCTAGGGTCAATGATTAACTGATTTAATTTTGAATTTTATTATTTTGCATGCCATTAGAGACTATTGGGTCGTAATGAAAATTCAACCAGGCACAAGTATATTAGACTTGGCTTGGAGTCTACCTTCCAAGCTGTCAGACTGTATAGCTCCTTTGAAAATCCTTCTCCATGAAGTCCTGCCTGTTTAGTATTAATTCCGTGTTAATCCTAAAGCCTGACCCATCCCCAAGTGTTCCTCAAGCACTTTTGTAATGATTATATTATATGTGTTTAAAGGGAACACTTTTGTTGGACAGTTGTCTCTACTGTACTCGATTATGGAAAGCATTTGAATGGAGGAACTATACACAGCCCATTCAGTTATTATACTAGATGACTGGTTGAGTAGTTAAAAACTTTTCTGTCTTTGTATAAAAGGAATGCAAAATTAGCACTTCAGATAGTAACCTTGGATGCCATTTTAAACATGTGTGAGAATCCCCTTGGTTCTACATGATGCCTGAGAGAAGACTATCACTTCTCCTTATTGAATTATTTTTGTACTAAACTTTATGAAATAAATGGCTTTGTTTTGCTTTGTTTGGAACTTTGTCATCTAGGGATTGCCTTTAAAAAATTTTTTCTAAGATTTATTTATTTGAAAGGCAGAGTAACAGGAATAGAGGGAGGGAGGGAAGGAGAGAGAGACAGAAAGAGATCTTCCATCTGCTCATTCACTCCCTGAAAGGATTCCAAAGCCAGGTCTCAGCCAGGCTGAAACAAAGAGGCAAGAACTCCATCTGAGTCTCCCACATGAGTGGTAGGGGTTCAGCCACTTGGGCCATCATCTGTTGCCTTTCCAGATACATCAGCAGGAAACTGGATACGAAGTAGTGCAGCTGAGACTTGAACCAGAATTCTGATATGAGATGCCAGTATTGAAAATAGCAATTTAACCCACTGCAGCACAATGGCAGCTAAGGGTTGCCTTTTTGCCAGTGATACCAACAAGGCCCCTAGTTCTGGATGTTCCAAGGATTTCTACACAGCCCACTGTGGGTTGAATGGAATGTTAAAACTCCAAAAAAAGAAAATCCACTTGGGAATTTCCTCATCCTGGTTCAGTGGGCCTGGCTTTGATCACTGCTGTATTATCTGGCTTGTTAAATTTCAAAATGCGGCACTGTGTAGATTGGTAACCCTGGGATTATATAGATTTTGAAAATGTAAGCAAAAGCCTCTATTGAAGATCTGAGTTAGAAGTGGATTCCCAGGAGCAGAGTAATCAGCAGTGTTGCTGAGAAAAGCACAGTGAAAAATGTAAGGTCTTTTGTTGCAATCTGAAAATGTCTCGATAGTGGGTACAAATGGGGTAGTATTTAGAGTTTTAACTCAGATTCGTTGGGGTGGCCCCATTGACTGGTTTATTGCCCACTGTGTTTGCTCAATGAAAGTATTACACCTTATTTATAAACCGAGACCAGAGGTGCCTTCTGTGATTCTAAAACAGCCATCTACAAATATGCTATTGACTACTCCAAGGTTCATTCATTGGAAATATTTCATTCAATAGCTATGGTCAAATTACTATTTTTGAAAATCAAAAGTACACTGAAGTCATCTTCGTCATCTTTATTTCCATCCTGAACTGTTTTGCCTTGTTTCAGGCAGAAATTATTCGAAAATAGGCCCAACATATTTTTGTTGGCCTGCTGACTTTGTGAACTCATGTTCCCAACAATTTGCCAGGTGTATTGTGTAAGAAGGATGACAAGGAAATATTTATGAGATGATTGGCCATGTCCCCAACTGGAAAGTCATCTATTTCCTGCCTGTGACTGGGGGTACTTACACTATCTCCAGAGTCCTGCCTTTTAAGATAAGTCAGGAAAAGGTCATTCAGTTAACATCACATCAGCGGTTTATGTGAGTTCATTTTACATCAAGTTATCGTTCAGCCTTCACAACACTCCCAGCACCACCTAAAATCGTTGAATTGCGTTTGGGTAGTGGATTAATTTTTAAAAAAGAAAAAAAGTTACAGGATTTGTAACTTTCTTTAGAGAAATAAGTGCTTGCTGTCGGTTTCTGGTATGTAACATAAAATGTGAAAATTTTTTTAAGATTTGGGTAATTTTTAACATAAAAATTTTTAAATAATGTTTGAACAATGTTTAATTTATATATTCATATACATATATAATTAGAGAAGGAGAAAGAGAGAGAGGTCTTCCTTCTGCTGGGTCACCCTCCAAATGGCTGCAAAGGTGGGAGCTGGGCTGATTTGAAGCCAGGAGCCAGGAGCTTCCTCCAGGTCTCCCATGTGGGCACAGGGGCACAAGCACAGTGGGTCATCCTCCACTGCTTTTCCAGGTGCATTAGCAGGGAGCTGGATTGGAAGTAAAGCAGCTGTGGCTTTAACTCAGTGCACCACAGCCTGGCCCAAAATGTTTAATTTCTTAAGAAACTTAAAAAGTTACTTGTACAGAAAGCCTAATACATTATTTCCACTAAAAAGCTTATCAGTGTTCTCAGGATATTTGTCTACTGTTTTAAAAAGATAGGGCAGAAAGATAGGAAAGAAGAAGAAAAAGACACAGAAAAAGACAACATGGAAGGAAGAATGATAGAAATATAATGAAATAATCCCCAGGCTTAATAAGTCACAAGAGATTAACAGAAAAGAAACAAAAGCAAACCTAGTATTCGTGGGACAATTTTCATATATTATTTAGTAATCCTCACCACAAATCATGAAGGGGCAGTTGTTAGTACTATTTTAATTGAAGTAAATTGAGTCAGTTGGAGCTTAGGAGTTAAGGAAGTTGCCCAGGGTCACAGAGAAGAAAGAGAATGAGTAGCAGTCCAGCACCAGACATAAATGACTTCAAGACTGCCTTTCTTGGTGCACCTCCTCCATTAAAGATGAGTGGCTTCAAACTCAGAGCTAGGGGTAGCTACCAAATGTGAAGCTGGATGCTTTACTTACAGACTAGAACCCTCCTTTTTAGCCTCCTCTGTCTGCTTCTGCTCAGATTCATCCATGTCTATGCATGTCTGGAAAACCATGCAGCGATTCTTTCAAGAAGTCTGTTTGTTTAGTTAAGTTCAACAAGCAGCCTCCTGGGAGAAAACTGATCCTAAGGGAAAAAGGAGTAGGGATAAGATTAGTCCAATTACAGTCTTAAGTTTTCTGAGTCAAAGAACCAGAGGAAGTTGGTTCCAAGCAGTAGAGTGTAAGGCTTTCTATAAATGCTGTCAGATTTGGCAACTGTGCAGCCCTACTTTCCCATCGTACCTCTAACAGGCATGTGAGAGACAGCCTATCATTACCCACCCCAAACACAACCAAGTCACCACAGACCAGAGCACTTCTCTGACCTTATGAGGAGCTGTTTGTGGCTTACTGGAAGGTTCTGGCCCTGGTGGAGAACAGCAGCGGTGCTGGAGCACAGCCTATGTATGTCTGAGAACATGAAGAAAGACGAGGAAGTCATTGCTGGAGGGAGGTCAGAGGCGCACAGAAGATAGCCCAGAGCAGGAGAAGGAGAAAATGGCTCAGGTCACACTTGAGTCTGTTCGGTGGCTAAGTGAGTGTAAGCATCCCTGGTGACACGATGAAATGGATCTGGGCTTTGGCACCACTGGGAACAGGGGCCAGGAAGACTCACAGGAAATACATATGCTGTCTCATTTAAAACTTGCCGCTACAACCTAATGAGGTCTCAATATCCCACCTCAACTTTACACATTTATGTTTTAAAAAAGAAGGAGGCTGGAGTCTGTTGAAATCCTTGCTTAGTATATACTTCATATACTTCAGTATATGAAGGTAATTGAAAATGAAACTCGATGAAGGGCAGGATGGGAGAGGGAGTGGGAGAGGGGAGGGCCATGGGAGGGAGGGAGGTTGGTGGGGGGGAAGCCACAACAATACAAAAGCTGCACTTTGTAAATTCACATTTATTAAATTAAAAAAAAATAACTATATAACAAACAAAAAAAGGAAACAGAAAAAAAAAGAACTTAATACTTTACCCTTTTAGTATTTTTTATGTTCTACTTAAAACTATTGGTTGAACTCTGTAATTAATACACAATTACTCTTAGGTGTTTTATTAATGCTATAACTAGTACTCAAATAGTATTTTACACTTTGTGTTTCTGTGTGGGTGCAAACTGTTGAAATCTTTACTTAATATATACTAAATTGATCTTCTGTATATAAAGATAATTGAAAATTAATCTTGATGTGAATGGAAGGGAAGAGGGAATGGGAGAGGGGAGTGTTGTGGGTGGGAGGGAAGTTATGGGGGGGAAGCTATTGTAATCCATAAGCTGTACTTTGGAAATTTATGTTCATTAAATTAAATAAAATATAAATAAAAAAAAGAAGGAGGCTGGAAAAGAATTAAGAACTTGTTTAAAAGGACCTGTTCCTGAACACATGGCTCGCTCTCTCTTTTTCTCTCCATCTCCTGAACGCTCTGTCCCTGTCTCTCTCTTACTCTCTCCTTCTCTGTCTTTTCTTCTTCGTCCCTTCCCTCCAGTCTGTCGGGTTCCCCCCCAATAAACTCTTTAACTTAAAAAAAAAAAGAATTAAGAACTTGGGGCTGGTGCTGTGGTGTAGTAGGTTAAGACACTGGCATCCCTCATGGGCACTGGTTTGAGTTCCTGCTGATCCATTTCTGATCCAGCTCCCTCTCACTGACCTGGGAAAGCAGCAAAAGATGGCCTAAGTGCTTAGGCCCCTCCACTCGCATGAGAGACCTGAAGGAAGCTCCTGGCTCTTGGCTTTGGATTGACCCAGCTCCAGCCTGCTTGCAGTCACTTGGGGAGTAAACCAGAAGATGGAAGATCTCTCTCTTTGTCTCTTCCTCTCTCTGTCTGTAACTCTGCCTATCAAATAAATAAATCTTTTTAAAAAAGAATTAAGAACTTCCCATACTCATAACAAAACTGTGTAACTGAGAGCATAAGTCAGCAACAAGGCAGGCCAGAACCCCTTTTCTCTCCCTCCCATCCTCAACACACCGATGTGGCAAAATTCATGGATAAATTCAATGAGTTAGAAAGTAATTAAAAGGCTCCTGTATCCCACCCTGAGACTCACCAAAGCCAGTAGAGAACACTGGGGCATACTCTCACCAGAGAACATGTTCCTTCCCACCATCACACAACCAGGAAAAGGCCCCCTCTCTCCCAGCTTCCCCCAGAATAGGAAAACCACTGGTTCACATGTCTAGCACCCCAGCTTTAATGATGGTGCCCTCCAGAGGACTAGCTTCTGTCTTAGCCATCCTGGAACTCTGACTATTGGGCACAGTTTAGCTACCGCCACCCAAGGGAGAAGGGGTTGATAGATGAGATCAATTCTTTCTCCTGTACAGCACAGAGCTAGCGGATGAAAAATCCAAGTTCCAGCTGGCGCCGTGGCTCAATAGGCTAATCCTCCACCTTGCGGTGCCGGCACCCCGGGTTCTAGTCCCGGTCGGGGCGCTGGATTCTGTCCTGGTTGCTCCTCTTCCAGGCCAGCTCTCTGCTGTGGCCAGGGAGTGCAGTGGAGGATGGCCCAAGTGCTTGGGCCCTGCACCCCATGGGAGACCAGGAGAAGCACCTGGATCCTGCCATCGGATCAGCACGGTGTGCCGGCCGCGGCGGCCATTGGAGGGTGAACCAACAGCAAAGGAAGACCTTTCTCTCTCCTCTCTCTCACTGTCCACTCTGCCTGTCAAAAAAAAAAAAAAAAAAAAAAAAAAGAAAGAAAGAAAGGAAGGAAGAAAGAAAAGAAAAAAAGAAAAAAGAAAAAAAATCCAAGTTCCATGACACTCCTGGGGGAGAGAAAGTTGATTCACGTGCCCAATCACCTTATTTCTCCAGGGCTGTCCAGAAAAGTGTCACCTGTCTTGCTCATCTTTAAGTTCTCACAGAAGCATCATAGTTTAGCCACTTCAGGGGATGGAGACCATCCTTGGGCTGATAAACATGTTGGTCTTCACCCCAATGCAGTAGAAAGAGTGGATGAAAAATCAAAGCTTGTAGCTTCCCTGTGGGAAGGGAAAAAGTTGATCACTGAGCTCAGTGCCTCAACTTTTTAGCGGCACACAAAAGAACTAGCATCTGTCTCAGCAGTCTTGAAGGACTCAGATCTGGCACAATCTAGTTACCTGAAGGAGAAAGGCAGATGCGACCGTGCTTCACCTGAGTCAACGGAGACCAAGTGGACAAATAACACAGCTGCCGGTCTCTCTTTGGGGACAGAAAGAACTAAGTAGAGGTTCCAGAATCTCCAGCAGCTCGGTGGGTGCAATGGATTGAATGCTCATGTCCCTCCAACATTCACATTTGCAGTCCTAAACTCAAGGTGCCATGGTTAGGAGGTGGAGCCTTTGGGGGTAATTGGGTCATGAGGGTTGAGTCCTCACGACTGGGGTTAGTGCCCTTATAAATAAGGCCAAGGGAATTTGTCAGCCCCAACTACCACATGAGATTACGGTGAAAAGACAGCTGTCTGAAAATCGACCTCCACCAGACATTCAATCTGCTGGCATTTGGAGTCTTCCCGGCTTCTGGAATGGTGATAAGCAAATTTCTATTTTTTTATTTTCACTTATTTGAAAGGCAGAGAGACAAGAGAGATGTACAGAAAGAGGTCTTCCTTCTGCTGGTTCACTCTCCAAATGCCTGCTACAAACAGTGCTGGGTCAGGACAAAACCAGGAGCCCAAAACTCAACCTGGGTCTCCCACATGGAGCAGGGAATCAAGTACTTGAGTCAACATTCACTACCTCCCAGAGTGAGCATTAACAGGAAACTGGTTCGGAAGCAGAGTAATCAGGATTCGAACCAGGCACTCTAACATGTTATGCGGACGCCAGAAGCAGCATCGGCCACTGCATCAAACATCCGTCCCAAGTTTCTGTCGTTTATAAGCTATTCAGTTCATGGGATTTCAGTGACAGCAGTCTAAATGAGCCAAGACAGGAAATGGTGCTGAGCAGAGGTGAGTTATACTCTACAAACAGCTAAAAGTGTGGAAGCAGCTTTGGAACTAGGTAGTAGAAGGAGGATGGAAGGCTGGAGATGAACCCCTGGGGCCAGCACTGTGACAGCAGCTTACATTGGGGCCAGCACTGTGACAGCAGGTTGAGCCGCCATTTGCAATGCCGGCACCCCATATGGGCACTTGTTTGAATCCCGACTGTTCCACTTCCAATGCAGCTCCCTGCTAAAGTGCCTGGGAAAGCAGTGGGAGATGGACCAAGAGATTGGGCCTCTGCTACCCATGCGGGAGACCAGGAAGAAGCTCTGGGCTCCTGGCTTTGGATTGGCCCAGCCCCAGCCATTGCAGCCATTTGGAGAGTGAACCATCAGATAGATCTCTCTCCTCTCTCTCTCTCTCTCTCTCTCTGTGTGTGTGTGTGTGTGTCTCCTCTTCTCTCTGTAACTCAGCCTTTCAAATAAATAAAAAATAAATCTTTAAAAAGAAAGAGGCTACATTGCCATGAACGACCTTCAGGTGCAATTGTGGCAGGGCTCCTAAGTAGAGGAGTTACAAAGAAAGCCTTGATTTTCCTTTTTCTTCCTTTCAATTTTATTTTTTTAAAGACTTATTTATTTATCTGAAAGGCAAAGTTACAGAGAGAGGAGGAGAGACACAGAGAGAGAGAGAGAGATCTTCCATCTGCTGGTTCATTCCCCAAATGGTTGCAATGGCAGGGGCTTGGCCAAGCTGAAGCCAGGTGCTTCTTCCAGGTCTTCAACGTGGGTGCATGGTGCAAGTACTTTGGAATCTTCCACTGCCTTCCCAGGTGCATTAGTAGGGAGCTGGATCAAAAGTGGAGCAGCTGGAACAGGAAGCTCATATGAGATGGCAGTGTTGTAGCAATGACTTAATCCACTGCTCTATAATGCCAGTCAGTCCTTCCTTTCTTTTTTAATGTTTGTATGTACGTTTGTTTGTTTTATTTGAAAGAATGACAGAGAGAGACACACAGAGAGAGAGAGAGAAAGATTTTCCATCTGCTTATTAACTTCCCAAATGACCACAACAGGCAGGGCTAGGCCAGGCCAAAGACAGGAGCTCAGAATTCCATCTGGGTCTCCCATGTGGGTGACAGGGACTCAAGGACCTGAAGTCTGACCTGCTGCCTCCCAGCAAGTACATTAACAGGAATCTGGATTGGAAGCAGAGTAGCTGGGACTCGAAGCAGGCACTCTATCATGGGAATATGGGCGTCCCAAGTGGATACTTCACCCACTGACTCCCAACAGTCACCCCTTGATTTTTTTTTTAAGAATTTTTTAAAAGAACTTTTAATGTATTTTGAAAGTCAGAGTTGCAGAGAGAATGGGAGAGACAGAGAAAGAGATCTTCCATCCACTAGCTAATTCCCCAAATGGCCACAACAGCTGGGGATGGGCCAGGCTGAAGCCAGGAGCCTAGACTCCATCAGGGACTCCCATATGGGTGGCAGGGAAACTTGGACAACCTTCTGCTGCTTTCCCAAGCACATTAGCAGAGAGCTGGAGCAGAAGTGGAAGAGTCAAGACTCAAACCAGTACTCTTACGGGATGCAGGCATCACAGGAAGCAGCTTAACCCACTGCACCACAATGCTGAATTTTTGAAAGGCAAGTCTGTCTGGAAGGGTGTGATGCAAGGCCTCCAGAACCAAAGGGCACACAAGGCTCTTCCTAAACTGAAGGTGTTTATTCCCGAGATGAAACTGAGTTCTCATTGGGCAAGAGATATCTTCACATCTACAAAGCAAAGAACAACACAGTGACTCCTGAAGGCAACCCAACAAAACCAGAGTAACCTGGGGATAGATTCTCATACTCCTGGCAACAGTGGCATGGTTCATGCCAAATTCCAAGGCAACCTTCTTGTGAAAAGCACTGCACATGGACTCCATGTAACGCTGTCCCCATCATGGATTTGAATAATTGAAAAGTAAATAAATACAAGTGGACTCATTCTGTTGTAGAATACATAAATAAGTAACAAGGTAGGTCAAATGGACCTAAAGACATAAGCAGGACATTTCACTCACGATATTCATGGAATAATTTCCAGAATAGTTTACATCCTAGGTCACAAATTGTATTAACACATTTAAGAGTTAAGTATCTTTCAGGAATATACCAATATGTATGAGATACAGCAAAAGCAGCATGAGAGGAGAGTTTACAGCGATAAAGATCTGCACTAAAAAAAAAATCATAAATAAATTATCTTTATATCTCAAGGAACTATAGGAAGCCCCAAGTTAGCAAAAAGAAGAAAATAATAAAGATCAAAGCAAAAATAAATGAGGTGCTGACGTTGTGGCACTGACATCTCATATGGGTGCTGGTTCAAGTCCCAGCTACTCCTCTTCTGATCCAGCTCTCTGCTATGGCCTGGGAAAGTAGTAGAAGATGGCCCCAGCACTTGTGCCCCTGTACTCGAGTGGGAGACCTGGAAGAGGCTCCTTGCTCCTGGCTTCGGATCAGCCCAGCTTCAGCTGCTGTAGCCATTTGGAGAGTGAACAACCAGATGAAAGACCTTTCTCTCTGCCTTTCCCTCTCACTGTAACTCTCTCTCTCAAATAAATAAATATTTTTTAAAAAATAAAGAAAGAAATGAAAGAGAACAGGAAAAAAGTTGACAAAATTATTTTTTAAAGATGAAAAAATTGACAAATCCTGAATTCGACTAAGAAAAAAGAAATTCAAGTAAATAAAATAAACAACAAAAGAACACATACTACATCTGATGCACAGGAATAAAGGATTGTAAGGGACTACTGTGAACAATTATACACTAATAAATTGGATAGCCTAGGGGAAATTGTTAAATTCCTGGAAACACACACCTACCACAGCTGAATCACGAAGAAACAAAAACACTGAACGTACCAATAACAAGTAGGTAGATTAATTCAGATACCAGAAAAGCTCCTGAAAAACAAACACCCAGGACAGATTACTTCAAAACTGGTTTTTACCACTTATTTAAAAATTTAACACCAAACTTTCACAAACCATTCCCAACCACCCACCACCCACCCCCCTTAAAAAAAAAAAAAAAAACTGAACAGAAAGGAATAGTGTGAACTTGTTATATGAGGGCAGCATCATCTTGCTAGCAAAGTCAGGAAAAGACACTGCAGGGCCGGCACTGTGGCATAGCTGGTAAAGCTGCCTCCTGCAGTACAGGCATCCCACATGGGTGCCGGTTCAAGTTCTGGCTGCTCCACTCCCAATCCAGCTCTCTGGTATGGCTTGGTAAAGCAGTATAAGATGGCCCAAGTCCTTGGGCCCCTGCACCCATGTGGGAGACATGGAAGAAGCTTCTGGCTCCTGCCCTCAGATCAGTGAAGCTCCGGCCGCTGCAGCCACTTGGGGAGTGAACCACAGATGGAAGACCGCCCTCCCCCTTTCCTCTGCTTCTGCCTCTCTGTAACTCTGCCTTTCAAATAAAATAAATAAATCTTAAAAATAAAGATGCTGTGGTTCCAGCACTGTGACACAGTGGGTTAAGGCCCCAACCTGCAGTGCCGGCATCCCATATGGGTGCCAGTTTGAGTCCCAGCTGCTCTACTTCTGATCCAGCTCTTTGTTGTGGCCTGGGAAGGCAGTGGAAGATGGCCCAACTCCTTGGGCTCCAGCACCCATGTGGGAGACTTGGAAGAAGCTCCTGGTTCCTGGCTTTGGATCAGCTCAGCTCTGGCTATTGTGGTCATTTGGAGAGTGAACCAGCGGAATGGAAGATCTCTCTCTCTCTCTGGCTTTACCTCTCTCTGTAACTCTGTCTTTCAAATAAATAAAATAATTCTAAATAAATAAATAAATAAAGACACTACAAGAAAAGAAAACTGCAGGTCAATATCCCTGATGAACACAGATGTACAAATCCTCAACAAAGCACCAACACACACATTTCAATAACACACTGAAAGGATCATGACCAGGTGGGAAGCCAGGATTGTTCAATATCCCCAAATCAGTGATTGTGACACACCACATTAACAAAATGAAGGAAAAAAAAAAAAAAAACCACATGAGTGTCTCAATAGATGCAGAAAAAGCATCTGAGGGGCTGGCATTGTGGAACAGCAGAATAAGCTTCCTCTTGTGATGCCAGTTTGAGTCCAACTTTGTGCTAATGTGCCTGGGAAGGCAGCAGATGGTGACCCAAGTGCTTAGGACCCTGCATCCACATGGGAGACCTGGATGGACCCTGGTCCCAGCCCTGGCTATTGCAGCCATTTGGGGAAGTGCAGGCGAAAATCTCTCTCTTTCTCTCTCTCTCTTTTTCACTCTGCCTTTCAAATAAATTAATTAATTAAAAAAGAAAAAGTATTCAACAGAATTCAACACCATTTCATGATTTAAAAAAAACTCAACAAACTAGACACATATGTAATTCCTTTCAATGTAATAAGGGCTGTATCTGACAAGCCAACAGCTAAAACCATCCTCAGTGGAGAAAGACGGAATGCTTTTCCTTTGAGATCAGTAACAGAGTAAGGATGCCATGTCACTACTTCTATTCAACATAGTACTGCTAGAGTCCCAGCTGAAACAATTGGGGAAAATAAAAAAGGATTAAAAAGCATAAAAAGCATACAGATTAGAAAAGAACTAGGGGGCTGGCACTGTGGCTTAGCGGGTTAAGCTGCCGCCTGCAACACCAGCTTCTCAAATGGGTGCTGGTTCAAGTCCAGGATGTTCCACTTCAAATCCAGCTCCCTGTTAATGCTCCTGGGAAAACAGTAGAAGATGGCCCAAGTCCTTGGGCCCCTATACCCACGTGAGAGACCTAGAAGAAGCTCCTGGCTCCTGGCTTTGGATCTGTCCAGCCCTGGCTGTTCCAGCCATCTGGGAAGTGAACGAGCAGATGGAAACTCTCTTTCTCTCCCTCTCTCTCTAATTCTGCCTTTCAAATAAATAAAAATAAATCTTTTAAAAAAAGAAGTAATAAAAAAGAAAAATAAATAAAAAAAGAAGTAATATTATATAGTAAGGAATGGCAACTGTAACAGAAAACAAGTTTTCTCATGTATTATTGGTGTCAGGGGAATCAGAAAAAGCTGTCTTTGAGGGGAAACAGACAGTGTGAAACTGCAGTTTGAATGTATTTTTTGAGCAAGGAATGATACTTCCTGTGTGTGCAAAAATTTTCACACACAGGCACTGAGATATATATGCTAGTCATTTTTTCTAAAACATTGTGATTTTTGCTAAAGAAAAAAAGTAAAGAATCTAAATGAGTACAGAAACAAAGATGGCAAAATAAAGTGGTGATACATCTACACCATGGAACACTACCCAGACACTGGAAAGAATGAGGTTAGATCTGAGGTCAGCAATCTATGGCCCACAGACCCATTCTGAAAGGCCTACAATTAAGAGTACTGTTACATTTTTAAATAGTTGTACAAAATAAAATAGCAAAACATAATATGTCACAGAGACTACATGTGGCCTGGAGATCCTAAAATATTTACTACGGGACCGCTTACAGAAAGTTTCCTGATTCCTGTTAGATCTTCATGTCCCGACCTAGGGCTATTTCCAAGGACAGCAATGGATGACACTGTCACATTTTTAAGCATTAGGTATGTGTGTGTATGTATACATTCATATACATGCACAGACAAAAGATCAGACAAATATGCAATAAATCGCTCTCAGTGATTTTCTCTGGAGAGCACTGTGGGCTCTGATGGTATAGGGAAGATGTCTACTCTTTTCTACAGCTTTGTTTTGTTCTTCTACAAAGAGAACATATTACTTTTATAATTTAAAATAATAAAAATAATACATAGCTTTAAAAAAGATTTATGTATCTGTTTGAAAGGCAGTATAAAGAGACAGAGAGATATCTTCCATCTGCTGGTTCACTCCCCAAATGCCCACAATATCCAAGGCTAGGCCAGGCCGCAGCCAGGGGATAGGAACCTCATCTAGACCCTCCAGGTAGATGCAGGAACACAAGCATTTGGGCCATCCCTTGCTGCATCCCAGGAGCATCAGCAAGAAAGCTGGATCAAAAGTGTGGAGTAGTCAGGCCTCAAACCAGGCAGCAAATATGGGTCATGGGTGCCTAATGCGGCAGCTTAATCCACTGGAGCACAATTGCCGCCCCAGTAATAATACTTTGACAAAAGGCTAGCAGTGCAAATGGAAGTATAATACTCAATACCCAACCTAATCTCTTCCAAGTACATGCTTTTATAATGGGGAGGACGGAAGATTCATAAGGGATGCGTATTTGGCCTACTGGTGAAGAAGTAGTATTGGACACCCTCATCCCATATCCAAGTGCCTCAGTTTGAGTCTTGGCTCTGCTCCTGATTTCAGCTTCCTGCTAATTTGCACCCCGGGAGAAAGTAGATAATGGCTCAAGTACTTGGGTCTCCGCCATCCTCCTGGGAGACCTGGATTGTATTTCCCACTCCCAGCAGCATCTTGGCTTCGTTCCAGCCACTATAGGCATTGGGGGGGGGGGGGGCAAATTAGTGGATGGGAAAAAAAATCTGTCTCTCTGCTTCTCAAACAAATGAAATTAATTAATTAATAAGAAAGGCTAAAGTTAAGAGGAAAAAAAACCCTACGTTTTCCAGACTCCCTTGCAGCTAGGGCTCTGGATGTGATTTAGGTTCCTTAAATCAGATTATGAGGTAGTAGCCCTGCTTTTTTTTTTGTTTCTACGTGTCTGCTTTAAAAAATGGTCACTGAAGAATATGGTTTCTCTGCAGGAGCATTAGCAGCGCTCAGGCACCAGCTCTGCTGTTAGGAGGCAAGGCAAATGACAGCAGGTGTTCAGACTGGTAGTTGTGGAGACAGTTCTCTCCTCACCATAGCTTCCCCAGTGATCAGTGGAGGAATGACTTCATGGCCAACAACTGTTGTGGCAGCTTCCCAATTCAGCAAATGGTTTCCTGATAATAGAATATGCAGCTGCTTCTTCGGTGTCCTGATTCTGAAGTGTGGCTTTGAGATTCATTTCTGAACACTCAGCCTTGAATATGCTTCCTCAGCCCTCCAAATTATGACTACAACGTGAGTAGATTCTGTTCTCTGTAAATGACGCCCAGTCAACACAGTAATCTATTTAAGTCCTGACGCAAAGGGAATAGAAGCAAAGAGGGAACTCCAGGGAGATCACATATATTCTTCTAATCCTCACAGCAACATAGGAGTTAGAATTCCTGTTTCAGAGAAGAGAAAATAGGCTACACAAGATGAAGTTCATGGGTCAGTATCATATAATTATTAAATAACAGAACTTGTACTTGAAACCATACCCATCTGAGTACAAAAACCCATGTTTTCCATACATACAACTATATTCACATAAGCTTGGCAATCATGATGCACAGGCTAATTATAGAGATGGTGATGATTTTTGTTATCATCACTATTTTATTTACTTAGTTTGAAAGGCAGAGAAACAGACAGAGAATTCTTATCTGCTGGCTGACTCCCCAATTGCCTGCTCTACCTGGGGCTGGTCATGCCAAATCCAGGAGCCAAGAACTCAATATGGGTTTCCCACTTGGGTGACAGGGACCCAACCACTTGAACCATCACATGCTGTTTCCCAGGGTGCACATAAGCAGGAAGCTGGAATTGCAAGCAGAGCCAGAACTCAAACCCTGACACTCTGATATGGGACATGGTTCCTAAGCTATACCTCAATCACTATGCCAAATTCCTGTTATGCCAAATAACCCACACCACATTACTCTTTTAAAAATATAAATCGACACATGAATAGTAATAGGAGAGAAGTCACACATCCACAGCTTTGTGACCTAGGATATTTCTCTTAAAAGTAAATCATGGGTTTTCCTTTGTTTTTTGTTTTTTATTTTTTTGGCGGGGGGGAGCGAAGGTTACAAACCCCATGGAGAATCTGATGAACTGACAAATCTTTCTCTACAAAAGGTCCCCACTTGGTTTTAGGGAGTTTATCTATCCAAGTTGAAAATACATTCAACAGGGGTCGCTGTTGTGGCACAATGGCTTAAGCCACAGCTTGCAACACCAATATCCCATATGGGAGCACTGGATAGAGTCCCAGCTATTCTGCTTCTGATCCAGCTCCCCGTGAAAGCAGAAGATAGCGCAGATATTTCGGCTCCTGCCAACCATGTCGGAGACCATGATGGAGTTCTAGTTTACTACAGCCATCTGGGAAGCGATCCAGCCAATGGAAGATCTCTCTCTTTCTGTGTCTCTCCCCCTTCCTCCCTGTCATTCTTTCAAATAAATAAAATAAATCTTAAAAAACAAGCACACATTCAATAAATGAGATTCCTTTAAGCTTCACTGAATCCTAGGATTATAACTGTTTCTATGATTTAAAAGTTGCTCTCTACCAATTTCATTCTTCCACACAATCTCTGTAGTCACACAATCTCTGTAGTACACTTGTCTTCGCTGATTCATATATCTTATTATTCGCAATTCTAGATTTTCATCAAGGCATTAAGCCCTTACACTTCTGTGTCATTCTCACAGTTAAATTGGACAGAACCTCCAGTCTCACATAGCATCTGCCATCACACTTTGGTTTTATGGGAAGACGTTCCTTTGTAACTGGTTTGTCTACGCACATTTTAGTGCACATCCACTCAGCTGAATTAGCAACTCACAGACTGGGCAGAAATCACACACATCTGAATGGAAGGCACTCTCCAGGCCACCCAAGCCTGGAGGTTAACAATGCTCAGACATCAACTACAGGGTTAGCTTCATTTGCATCTTCGCTATAGCAAAATCTAACCCTCCCTCAAACTCCTCCTGGTGCTGCCTGTCTCCAGTGGGGACCTCCAACCTTCCATTTATCTCACAAGCAGTGATATTTGGAGGCACACAATGTTGCCAGGCCTAAGAGTCGTCCTACTCCTACTCCAGGAACCACTGTATCCACAGCTTGCTCCAACAGCACCCAATGGAGAAAACATCCTGTTAGATGGAAGAAAAGGCATTGAAAAGCATCTGGAGCAGCGGCTGAGCCACTTGGAGTACCCAGGTTCCAGTCAAAGCTCTGTTTCCAATTCCAGCTTCCTGCTGGGAGGCAGCACATAATGGCCCACGTACTTGGGTCCCTGCCAGCCACATAGGAGACCAAGTGTGAATTCCAGGCTCCAGGATTCAGCCAGCCCAGCCCTAGCTATGTGGGCATTTAGGAAAGCAGCAGATAGAAGGTCTGTCTTCTCCTTCTGTCTCTGTCTTTCTCTGCCTTTCAAATAAATAAAAAATAAATATAATAGAATTTTTTAAAATAGTAAAGCAAGGCTGGCGCTGTGGCATAGCAGCATCCCATATGGACCCTGGTTCATATCCCGGCTGCTTGTCTTCCTATCAAGCTGCCTGTTAATGTGCCTGGGAAAGCAGTGGAGGATGCCCAAGTACTTGCACCCTTGCACCCATGTGGGGGACCCAGAAGAAGTTCCTGGCTCCTGGTCTCAGCCTGGCCCAGCCCTGACTATTGTGGCCATGTCGGGAGTAAACCAACGAAGATCTTCCTCATTTGTCTCCCTCTCTCTGTCTCTGTAACTGACTTTCAAATAAATAAATTTAAAAAAAAAATGGTAAAGCAACCTTACTTCAGTTACATCTGCCTTCCAAGAGGCCATATTAGATTCACAATTCCTATCAAGGGGCAAAGAAATTGCTCCACTGCTTCCAGACACTGATGGAGACCATAGGAAAAGTTCCAAGTTCCAAGACAGTGAACCCGTGTGATGTGGAGTTGATGGTTTATCGTTTTCACAGAGAGCGGTGAGATTTCAGCTACAGGAGAAAAAAGTAAGAGAGGGTAGAGAATTAAAAGTGCTGTCCACCCAAGAAATACAGGGCCTAGATGGCTTGGTTCAGGTTTCCCTAAAAAAGCAGTCCTTGTGAAGGGACTCAGGCCAAGGCTGTTTGTTTGGGAGGTGTTGCCAGGAAACAGAAGTGGGAGGGTGGTGGGTAAAATGCAAGAAAGGGAAAAGACAAAAGCCCCATAGGTTATGTTAATGAAGGGATTAGTGCTGTGGGCCGCTAAGGCTCAGTCCTGCTGGGGACCCTCCCTGGAGCTGCACTGAAATAATGTGGTAGGAAACCGCCCGTCGTGCGACTGGGAGGCTAGGGAATTGTCTACCTCTCTGTGACCCTCATCTGCTGAGGGTCTGCACTGGGACACTGACCTCTCTGTCCTGGGCCTGAGGAAGCCCCCCTGGTATCTGAGAAAGCCCTTAGGAAGTGAAGCACCTGGGGCCGTGTATAAGGAATGATCGCTGGAGTGGCAGGTGACCTCGGAGTGGGCAGGTTGGTCTGTGGAGAGGCAGAAAGACTCTTCAGGGGATGCCGAGCAACACTGATAATGAAATATAATTTCTATGTTCTAAACAGTCAGCCAAATTGGCCACACGTACAAACACCTTATGCGAGGGCGTTTTTGAAAGAAGGCAGCAAAATAGTCTTGACAAAGTGCCAGAGTCCTAAATCTGAGTCACTGAAGGAGAAAGGACTCCAAGAGGGCTGAGGAGGTGGTGGAGAGGGCGGAGGGAACAAAAGTTAGAGGCGACCAGGAGCGGCAAGGGGGACATGAAAGATCAAAGTGTGGGGCAGGAGTGTGGAGCAGTGGTTAAGATGGCGCTGAGACACCTGCATCCCTTATGGGAGTGCTGCTTTGAGTCCAGCTTTGCTTTTGACTGAGCTTCCTGCTAACGTACACCCTGGAAAGCAGCAGGTAATGGCTCAAGGACTGGAGTCCTGTCAGCCACAGAGGAAGACAAAGAGTTCCAGGCTCCTGGTTTCATCCTGGCCCAGCCTTGGCTGTTGCCGGCATTTGAGGAGTGAACGAGTGGATGGAAGCTCTCTAAGTATTTCTTTATCTCTCTATCTCTTTACCTTTCAAATAAAATAAAATAAGTTTTTTTTTTTTTAAATAAAAAAGTGTTCTCACTAGATTTTAAAAAAAATCAGGGTGTTCTCAGATGAGATTTCAAAGTGCTGTCTTATAGCCCATGTCTCTCTCTCTCTCTCTCTCTCTCTCTCTCTGTCTCTCTCTCTTTAAAAGATTTATTTATTTGAAAAGCAGAGTTACAGAGAGAGACAGAAAGAGAGATCTTCAATCTGCTGGTTCACTCCCCAAATAGCCACAACAGGTGGAGCTGGGCCAGTCTGAAACCAGGAGCCAGGAACTTCTTCTGGGTCTCACACATGGATGCAGGGGCCCAAGGACTTGGGCCATATTCTGACACTTTCCTAGGTGCCCTAGCAGGGAGCTGGACTGGAGTGAAGTGAAGCAGCCATGACCTGAACCGGCCCCCATATGGGGTGCTGGGCTGCAGGCGGCGGTTTTAGCCTCTACATCACAGTGCTGCCCCGCCCCCCCCCCACTGTCCTCTTACAGAGGGTAACAGTGAAACAAGCCCTGCCATTCTCTCTGATATTTCCTGCAGCTCCTTCTCCTCCTTCTCCCAGGACTCAGGAACGCATCCCTGAGCAGCCTGCCTAGCAGACCTTGACCACACTGTCTTCGGTTTTGCCCTCTTGCTGCCTTCAAACCAAACCTGTGACCTTCAACTCTGTGTACTTTAGGACGATTTCATTTCTATGAGGTTCCCAATGCAGAAATCCCTTTACCCCTCTCTCTCTTTCTCTCTCTCTCACACACACACACCAGTCTTCCAGATCATGCCCAAGCAAGTCTGAATCCTGGGTTGAACCAGTCTCAGTCCTTGAAGCAGGGATCCCCATTCCCACCCTGCTGGAAGGGTGGCAGGATCAGCCCCCGGGGCAGGTGGCTAATTGCTGCCTCCCTGAAGTACATCAAC
Source organism: Oryctolagus cuniculus (assembly GCF_964237555.1). Classification (NCBI taxonomy): domain Eukaryota; kingdom Metazoa; phylum Chordata; class Mammalia; order Lagomorpha; family Leporidae; genus Oryctolagus; species Oryctolagus cuniculus. The sequence continues at coordinate 33,669,797 of NC_091434.1, forward strand.
GTATCAGCAGTGCCATCAGCACTCCTGGAGACCAACCCTGCCATGAGCCAGAAAAAGCTGCTTTTCTGCCTGCTGGAAAATCTTTCTGAGACAAAGTCTGGTCCTCTTGAAGCATTAGCTAGGATTTTAGGCCATGGGAAAACTAATCATACTCCTGCACTGTGGGGCTCCACAAGGGGAAATGAGGAGAGCCGCTAAGTAGGTAACTGCAGTGTCTGAATGAACACACCAAGGCAGGCCACCAATTCCAGATCCCGCCTGAAGATGGGGAAGGAGTTCTTAATATTCCACCACACTCGCTTCTCAGAGATGCCGGCCCGGACTCGGTCAAAGTTTCCAACCATCTTAATTTCTTAATGACGTCTCTTGAGTGCTTACCAAGGTCTCTAGAGACTTCCTAGAATTTGGAGTATCTCATCCTGAAATGGCCACAGCCCCAGTCCTTCTTGCTCTGATTCCAGGGCTCACGTACTGGGTCACCTACTACCACTAAAATCCATTGTGACCGGGAAGGCAGGGGCAGGTAAAACACAACACAGTGGTCCAACCAGAGAGAACAGATGCAGCTGCCCACTGATGGCATTATCTTGTCCCTGGACCACACTGGTAAAGTGTTATCCCTAAGGTCTTACGACAGAAAGCTACTATCAGGATCCATGAACATCTTGTACACTTCATTACATTGAAAAGTATCCCTAAATCAGATGGGCTAACTTATGCTGCAACCACAAACAATCCCAACATGAGAGCTGCTTAATACAACCAAGACTTATTCTCACTCTCATTCCACGTCCATCAGACCTTGGCTGGATACTCTCACTCCAGGACCCAGGGGAAAAGGAACAGTCGCTCTTTGGAATACTGCCTGTCTCTGGGGCGGAGGAAAAGACAGAACATGTGTCAGACACTGAATTTTGAAAAATCAGAAAAAGGAAAAAGCATCTTCCTTCTTTACCTACAGAATACCTTTCCATTTCCAAAAAAAAAAAAAAAATTAAAAAGTCAGCAAACCAACCTTTCTCCACTTGCTATTATTACTAGCATCTTTCTGTCAGCACCTGGTAGAAGTAAGTCAGCACTGTGCTTCTCACTGCCCTCCAATTAATGTTCAAATCATGCGATCTGGCTGCCCTTATTAAGGACACCAATGACTTCCTTTCCCATTCTACCCCCTACTGGTCATCTCTGAAACACATCGCTCTAATGGCTCTACTCCCCTTTTAATCTTTCGGGTTAGCATTTGGACATTGGAATATTTTAAATCCAGATATCATATGATTGACTCTGTTAATACTTCAGCATCACTGCTACCTAACAAGAACTTTTTTGGAAAACGTAACTGTCTTCCCGTGACCACATCAGACAAAAGTAACAGAAGCCTTTATTTATCTAACAGCCGGTACTTACTGAAATCTCCCCGACTGCCTCAAAGGCAGTCAGGATTCAAACAAGATCTACACATTTTAATCTGGTTATGACCTGTTAAATCTCTGCTCCCTTATATTTCTTTTATTTTATAATAGTCGCTCCTCTCCCCTCTCATCCTCGTATCATTGATTTGTTGGAGAATCAACAAATCTCCACAATGTTCCACATTTTGAACGTGGCTCATTGCTGTCTCCTAATGTCATTTAACTTCTCCTCTACCTCTGCATTTCCTGTAAATTGGTAGTTACATTTGGAGACTTGATTAGATTTGGTTCATTTTATTTTCTGCAGGAATATGCCACAGGTGATGCTGTGCCCTTTCTATTGTATCACATTAAGGGGCACAGAATGTCTGTTCATCCCACTTACAGTGAGGCTAAGATTGATCCATGGGTTCAGGCAATAAGACGATTTTCTCAATTGTAAACTTCCCCCGCCAACCTTTAATCTAATTGCTTTAGCACCCACTGAAGATTATTGCCTAGCTCCATTATGTCTTCAGGGGTCACAAAATAGTGATTTTCTAATGCTATCATTTTTTCTACAATTATTAGCTGGACTTTTAGTGTTAAGAACAACACTTCTTTATTAACTCTTTGAGAATCTTATAAGGCAGTGTGTACAGAAAATACAGGAAAAAAATGCTTAATTCCTTATTTTTGGAGTAATGAGACTAAATAAGTAATGATGCCCCACTAGTGTCCAGCTGGTGACCAATGTGTTTTTTCCCTTGAGTTCTTTATGAACTCATAGATTTTTAATCTATTTGATGGGTTGCAGTAATTATTTATCTTGACTCCTGCCCAAAATTCCTCTTTCCATACCAGAGAGAGGCCCTTTAAGATGGTTTTACAATAAAAAGGTTTATTTTATTTATTTGAAAGGCAGAGCTGCAGAGAAAGGAAGAAGCAGAGAGAGAGAGAGAGAGAGAGAGAGAGACCTTCTATCCCCTGGTCTACTCCCCAAATGGCTGTAACAGTCACAGATGGGCCAGGCTGAAGCCAGGAGCCAGGAGCTTCTTCCAGGTCTCCTATGTGGTTGCAGGGGCCCAAGCCCTTGGATGATGGTGCTTTCCCAGGCACATTAGCACAGACCTGGACCAGAAGTGGAACAGCCAAGACTCAAACCAGGACATATATGGGATGCCAGCGTAGCAGGCAGCAGCTGTACCCACTATGCCACAATGCAGGCCCCAAGATGGTTCTTTTATACTTTTGACTTGACCCATAACTTCTTCTTTTTTTTTTTTTAAGATTTATCTTTATTTATTTGAAAGACAGAGTTACAGAGAGAAGTAGAGACAGAGAGAAGTCTTCCATCCGCTGGTTCACTCTCCAAATGGCTGCAACGGCCGGAGTTGTGACGATTTAAAGCCAGGAGCCAGGAGCTTCCTCTGGGTCTCCCACGTGGGTGCAGGGGCCCCAGGACTTGGGCCATCTTCCTCTGCTTTCCCAGGCAATAGCAGAGAGCTGGATCGGAAGTGGAGCAGCTGGCACCAGAACAGTGCCCATATGGGATGCCAGCACTTCAGGCCGGGGCTTTAACCTGCTGCGTCACAGCACCAGCCCCTTGACCCATAACTTCCTTGTTTCCCAACCCAAGAAGGGGAAGCCTCATTGCGGCCGAAACCCTATGGGAGGAAGCAGCAGGTATTCCCCATCTGATGTGCATTCCAGGAAGGCCATGCACAAGAGGAAGCTCTCAGCTCTTCAATCCACGGTTAAAAAGAAGGAAGAGAAAGTTCTTGGTACTGTCACAAAACCAGCTGGTGGTGGCAAAATGCCTCGCTAGTACCCCACTGAAGATGCTCCTTAAAAGCTGCTGAGGGTTGGCAAAACACCCTTCAGTGAACACGTGAGGAACCTGCAGGCCAGCACACCCCCAGGGCCGTTCTGAACATCCTCCCCAGGCACCACAGAGGCGGGGGGGGGGGGGGGGGGTTGTCTTCCTGCAGCAGCTGAGCAGTGGCTTGCTACTTGTGACAGACCTCTTTCCCTCAATGGGGTTCCTCCGCGTAGAACACTCCAGAAATTTGTCATCACCACCTCCATGAAAATTGTCATCAGTAGTGTGAAATTCCCAAAACACCTCACTGATTCTTATTTCAGGACACAGCTGCAGAAGCCGAGACACCAGGAAGGTGAGATCTTTGACACAGAAAAAGAGAAAAATGAGATGACAGAGCAGCACAAGGTTGATCAGAAAACTGTGGACTTGTAAATTGGACCAAAAATCCAAGCTGTCCCTCTGCTCTGGGGATACCTGCAATCTGTTTTTGCTCTAACAAGTGGAATTTATTCTCACAGATTTGTGTTCTAAATTTCTTAGGAAGAATCTAATTAAGTAAGTAGTAACAAAAGCCAAAAAAAAAAAAAAAAGTTATGAAGGAGTGAGTGTTAAGATGTCCCTTGGGAGTCTGCGGGCCATATAAGAGTGCCTGGGTTCAAGACTTGGTTCCATTTCTGGTTCTAGATTTCTACAAATGTGCAGCCTGGGAGGCAGGAGATGCCTCAAGTAGTTTGGTCCCTTCCACGCATGTGAAAGAGCTACACTGTGTTCCTAGATCCCAGATATCTGGAAGCACTCTCTATCTCTATCTGTATCTACATCTCTATTTATCTAAAATAAATTTTAAAAGTTGGGATGGGGGGCAGCGGTGTTGTGGTGTAGCTAGTAAAGCCACCGCCTGCAGTGCCAGCATCCCCTTTGGATGGTTTGTGTCCTGACTGCTCCACTTCCGATCCAGCTCTCTGCTACGGCCTGGGAGAGCAGCAGAAGATGGTGCAAGTACTTGGGCCCCTGCACTCACATGGGAGACCCAGACAAAGCTCCTGGCTCCTGGCTTTGGATTGACCCAGCTCTGGCCGTTGCGGCCATTTGGAGAGTCAACCAGCAGATAAAAGACCTTTCTCTCTCTGCTTCTGCCTCTGCCTCTCTGCAACTCTGCCTTTCAAATACATAAATCTTTTTTTAAAGATTTATTTTAAATCTTTTTTAAAAGATTTATTTATTTATTTGAAAGTCAGAGTTATACAGAGAGAGAAGGAGAGGTAGAGAGAGAGAGGTGTCTTCTATCTACTTGTTCACTCCCCATTGGGCTGCAATGGCCAGAGCTGAGCCGATCCAAAGCCAGGAGCCAGGAGCTTCTTCTGGGTCTCTCACGTGGGTGCAGGGGCCCAAGGACTTGGGCCATCTTCTATTGCTTTCCCAGGCCATGGCAGAGAGCTGGATAGGAAGTGGAGCAGCCAGGACTCGAACCAGCGCCCATCTGGGATGCTGGCAGTGCAGGCAGCATCTTTACCTGCTACACCACAGTGCCAACCCCTCAAATAAATAAATCTTTAAAAAAAATGGGGGTGGGAGGCCAGCGTTGTGCTGCAGCAAGTTAGGCCACTGCTTGCAACACCGACACTCTGTATTAGAGAACTGGTTGAGTCCTGACTGCTCTGCTTCCAATTCAGATCCGTACTAATGTTCTTGGAAAGGCTACAGAAAGGTACCTGGGCCCTTGCCACACATGTGGGAGACCAGGATGGAGTTCTGGGTTCCTGGCTTCAGCCTGGCCAAGACCTAGCTATTGCGGCCATTTGGGGAGTGAACTAGCAGATGAGGATCTCTCTCTCTCTTTCTCACTGTTTCTACCGTTCTCTGACATTCTGCCTTTTGAATAAACAATTTTTTTTAATATGGGTGGATGTTTGATACAGAAGTTAAAATGCTGCTTGAGACACCCACACCAGGAATTGGATTGCCTGGGTTCAAGTCCCAGTTCCACTCCCAATTCCAGTTTCCTGCTAATGAACATCCCGGGAGACAGCAGGTGATGGGCCGAGTACTTGGATCCCTGTCACCTATGAGGGAGACCTGGACTGAATTCTGGGCTCCTAGCTTCTCTAGCTGTTGCAGACATTTGGAGATTGAATTAGATGATGCTAGATCTTTCTCTTATCTCTGTCTCTCACTCCCTATGTCACTTTGTCTTTCAAATAAAATGAAAATAAATAATAAATTAAAATAATCCACATTAAAGCACATTAGCTTAAGCAACCACTTAGGGTGCCTGCATCCAATACCCTTTTTTTTTTTTTTTTTTTTTTTTTTGACAGGC